>NC_091458.1:90437039-90737039 GCF_027789765.1 Dendropsophus ebraccatus | reverse complement strand
GGATATATGAAAGGTAAATAACGTCCGTTATTTCATAATGATGGCCGTGATTGTACAAACAATGGCTGTTACTTGACTTCAAAAGGACAGCTGTCTTACTGCCAAAAACAGACGGTGTGTGAACATAGCCTAAGGGTCCTATAAGGCAAAGCAATTTTTAACGATAAATGATCTCAAATGAGATTGTTTATCACTAACCCGAAATAGTTCATCATATTACACAGAATGATCGTTTATTCCATCTGATCCCCTCAAAAGAATGAATGATGTGGAATTACACTGAGCGATTAGTGAACGAATGAGGAATTATAGAGAACGAATGTGGAATTACAGTGAATGATTAGCCAACGATTAACAGTGATTATAGGGTCAGATCTACATCAACGATAAATGACACGCGAATGATTTTTCGATCGTTGCCTGCAATTACACAGGAAGATTATTGTTTAAATTTGAATATATAACGATTTTTCGCATGATAATCATCCCGCGTAACAGGGCCCTAAGGGTACATCATTTCTGTCCAGGCCAGTTCCATAGTTTATTTTTTTACCCTTTTATTGGTCGATTCTCAGTAAATTATAGATTACTATTACTTTTGCAATTTATTACATTATTACTTTTGTCAGTTTTGTCAATTATTTCAGAAAACATTGTAGGATTTTCTTTTTTAAAACAAAATGGTACCAACAATTTTGTCCATGTGTGTATAATACAAGATGTATAATGGAAAACCTACATATAATAAAAGTCATTGTGTTTCACTGAAAATAAGACAGGGTTTCTCAGAAAAAAAGGGCTAGGGCTAATTTTCTAGTTAGGAGAAACACAGTATGCAGCCTGCAAAAAGGTCTAGGGCTAGGTCTTATTTTGGGGGTCAGTCTTACTTTCGTAAGATCACTGTAATAACAAGAAACTCTTTCCTTAAAAAAAAAAACTAAACAAAACAAAAACAAAACATGTGTATAAGCGTCATGGTTTACTTACAACATACCAAACCCAGGCTGTTGCGTAACTCCTGGTTTGAAACGATCCTTCCTCATTTCTTTTGTCATGATAAGCTATTTAAATGTATATGGTGCTTTGACTTTTACTGAAGACCAAATATTTGAATAAAAAAAAAAACAGGAATGTGTAAGAATAGCAAGTTTTTGCCAAAGACCTGAACTATTACTTGGGAATTTTGATGTACTATTACATGTAAAAATGTTTAACATATTCTCACTATAGTACTTAAAGGGGTTGTCCAAGATCTTTCTATATACTAGTATTACACTTCTGTGGGTGTTGTATGTTGTATATACACTTTTATTTTTTATTTAGAGTACTTATTGTGTTCTCAGTCTGTTTCCTGTTCCTGCCAGCGAGGGAACAGTCAGTTATCAGGTGGGTGGGGTTACACGTCCACAATAATTTAGTCCCACCCTGTAACAGGAGCTAACATCTGAGCCCAGTAGAAACTGCAGCAGTAAGGGCAGTATGACATTGAGGAGACCAGGAGCTTATAGCTATGTTGTGGGTGGCACAGAGGTTAGCCATGTTGCTTGGTAGTTTGGGGGTCCTGGGATCAAATGCTACTAAGGATAACAGCTGCATGTACATTATGTCCCCCAATGTTTACTTGGATTTTATAACACACTCCAAAACATTGTGGGACCAATATGAGTGACTACAATATCTGTAAAGCAATGTAGAATATGTTTGAGCTATATCAATAAAGGAACATTATTGTTATTATTGTACTGTATTGTAAAGATGTACAGTGTTAGGGCAGAGCAATATGGGGGGTAGAGAGGCTACTTCACATCATGTCAGTCACCATTCTATCTATTAGTTACTTGGGTAAACGTGCAGCAGAATCCTGGCTCATTGAAACCTCAACCCGCCTGTAGGATGGCTACTGTAGTGTATGTGTAATCCAGGACTACAACTCCTAACGTACTTGTCCTACAACAGATAAAAGATTATAGATTGTAAGCCCAAGCAGGCAGAGTCCTCTTTCCTCATGTGCCAGTCTGCCAGTTACCTTTATGTAATGTGTTTTTGTTCTTGTAATATTCCTGTTTGTTAACCCTATCGCTTCTATAGCGCTCTGGAATCAAGGGCTCTTTATAAATAAATAATATAAGTAACTGACAGACACTGAGCCACCATGCTGCCCAAAAGGCACTTGTAGTAATACAGACATCTCCCTGCCTATAGGTAGAATAGACAAGACTAGATTTAAAGAGGAGGGGGTGGAGCAAAAGGCTTGCAAAGCTGTGATGTCACTGCTGACCTCTGTGACCTGGAAGTTCAAATGCAAAACGTAGCAACAAAGGATGCCCAGGTGAAAAAAAAAGTTAGAAAAAACAACTATGGGAAAGGGACAGATTACAATTAGAAAAATTGGTTGGGCAATCTCCTTAAGGTAATAATGGGGTAGGTGAGTGATTAATGATGTAGTAATGCAACTGGGTACTTACCACACCACTGACAGCAACCACCAGGATATAGGGACTTGATGTCAAAAGCTAAACAGAGGAAATACAAATGTTAAGCATAGCAAGACAGCTGAAATAGAATGCAACAGACCAAAACCCATTTTTTTGTAACCTCTATCTTTTACATTGAGGACAACGGGAGAAAGAGGGATCAAATTTGTTACAATACAAAGAAAATGAGAAAGGAAATAAAAAGAAACCTCCTCATTTTTGTTACCGCCTGAATTTCTGAATAAAAAAGTATCACTAACAATCTCAAAGTATTTGCCTGTTTTAACGCAAGATCTTTATGGTGTGTTTACGCAGATTTACCTGTCAGATTACTGAAGCCAAAGCCAGGAATGGATTTTAAAAGAGGAGAAATCTCAGTCTTTCCTTTATTACCTGTTCTCTGTTCTCAGTCTGTTCCTGGCTTTGGCTTCAATAATCTTTCAGATAAATCTGTCTGTGTAAACCAGGGGTGGGGAACCTTTTCCATGTCGAGGGCCGGTCGGGCATTAATAAAATCATTCGAGGGCCGCATACCATGTGCGGCAGTTAGTAGTGTGGGTTTGCAGCACCCAGGGCAAGGCAAAGTATTGTTCCCCTAGTTCCCCTGCTATTGTAGTTAACCCCCAGTGATGCCCTGCTATTGTAGTTAACCCCCCCAGTGATGCCCCTTGTAGTCTAGTTAACCCCCAAGTCATGCCTCTGGTAGGCCTAGTTAACCCCCATCAGTCATGTCCCTGGTAGCCTAGTTAACCCCCATCAGTCATGTCCCAGGTGGCCTAGTTAACCCCCATCAGTCATGTCCCTGGTGGCCTAGTTAACCCCCATCAGGCATGTCCCTGGTGGCCTAGTTAACCCCCATCAGGCATGTCCCTGGTGGCCTAGTTAACCCCCATCAGGCATGTCCCTGGTGGCCTAGTTAACCCCCATCAGTCATGTTCCAGGTGGCCTAGTTAACCCCCATCAGTCATGTCCCAGGTGGCCTAGTTAACCCCCATCAGGCATGTCCCTGGTGGCCTAGTTAACCCCCATCAGGCATGTCCCTGGTGGCCTAGTTAACCCCCATCAGGCATGTCCCTGGTGGCCTAGTTAACCCCCATCAGGCATGTCCCTGGTGGCCTAGTTAACCCCCATCAGGCATGTCCCTGGTGGCCTAGTTAACCCCCATCAGGCATGTCCCTGGTGGCCTAGTTAACCCCCATCAGGCATGTCCCTGGTGGCCTAGTTAACCCCCATCAGGCATGTCCCTGGTGGCCTAGTTAACCCCCATCAGGCATGTCCCTGGTGGCCTAGTTAACCCCCATCAGGCATGTCCCTGGTGGCCTAGTTAACCCCCATCAGGCATGTCCCTGGTGGCCTAGTTAACCCCCATCAGTCATGTCCCTGGTGGCCTAGTTAACCCCCATCAGGCATGTCCCTGGTGGCCTAGTAAACCCCCATCAGGCATGTCCCTGGTGGCCTAGTTAACCCCATCAGGCATATCCCTAGTGGCCTATTTAACCCCCATCAGGCATATCCCTGGTGGCCTAGTTAACCCCCATCAGGCATATCCCTGGTGGCCTAGTTAACCCCCATCAGGCATGTCCCTGGTGGCCTAGTTAACCCCCAAATAAAAAAATAAACATCCCACTCACCTTACCTCCGTTCCCACACTGCCCATGTCCTCTTCTGTCCCAGGTCCTCTGTGCCGGTCTTTCTCCTGCAGGCGGCGCGCGATGAAATGACGTCATCGCGCGCGGCCCGCAGGAGACTGCTAACACACGCCGCTCTGCTGGGGAAGAAGCCGGCATAGACAGCATCCTCCTGTATCCGGCAGCTGTCACAGACACCGGAGGATGCTGTGTATGCCGGCTTCTTCCTCCTCCAGAGCGGCGCGCATCACAGGGGAGCTGCGGGCCGCGGGCCGCATCGGGAGGTCTCAGGGGCCGGATGCGGCCCGCGGGCCGGAGGTTCCCCACCCCTGGTGTAAACGCACCATTAGAAAACGTTACAACAAGGCTGCAGGCTGAAGGAAAGCACCCACCCTTGAATGTCTGCTGTCCCTAGTATGGTCCCAGCTCATACTGAGAATTAAAAACTAAGACATTTATGATCTATAAATGTTATGAATTGTCACGTCAATTCTTTCAGCGGAATGCGGAATCAGCCGGCCCATAGAATGGTGTTTATGGAGCTGGCGGGAAGGCACGCAGCCGAGAGCGCGTACAGGCGACGGAATTCCGCGGAATTTCTCCGCGAGAATTCCGTAGTCTGAACCCACCCTATTAGTACAAAGCAGCCTCTTAAAAAGTATCCAGGAACATATGAGAGGTGCCAGTGTCCCGTTACAAATCAGTATGTCCACTGTTTCTATAAGAATTCAATCAAGAAAAAAATGAAATTTAAAATTAAGAACCCTGAAGGAGGAGTCGGGAGAAGTCCGCTTTAATCTCATTTACTCCCAGCTCTGCGTCACGTGACTGGGACGGCCGCACAACAAAACCCTATGGCGTCCACTCAATCACACAGACACAGAAGTGGAAGAGGAAGAGGAATGCACAGCAGCACAGTTGTCTCCCTGCTGCTTGTCCTGATCAGTCATGGTCTGAACACTCACACCTCGACCAATTCAAACTTTTGACGTGTCTCTGTCACACGTCAAATTTTTTTCCCAATAAGCGGAACCCATTTTTTATAGTAATCCTCTGGACTGCAGCTGGATGTCCTGTATTTACTGTTTAATACAAGATTTTTTGTGATCTAAATATTTAGGGACGGCATGCTGCAAGGAAATCTATAGGCTGCTTTTCTACTAATACAAGAGAAAAATGGATTTTTAACATAAAGGTATAATTTCTTACTTATATTTACAGATAAGGAAATAACACTCATTAACATCATTTTTTACTCATGTTGGATAAAGCGTTAAATGAGTAACACTTGCATATGTGAAATCAGCTCTAACATCTCTGTTGATCTATAGTTTCTTAAAAAGGTAAAAGCTGCACTAATATGTAAAACAAGATAAAGATCAGTATCTGCCGAGAGAACCTGCTGATATGCCACAAAAGCCTTTACCTTAGCAGTTGATAGCTGTTAGGAACGCTCTTTTGCGCCTCCGCATTCTTTAGAAATTCGCTAATTGCCCCTATGCAAATATGGGGCATAAGGGCATTTGGGGCGTCGCCTGGGTCCGGGAGCACCACTTTGTCCTGCCCAGTCCGCCCCCATGAGTACCACCCCGCCCGCCCCCTCCAGTCCAGTTCACCCAGCACAGCCTCCTCCCGTCCCGCCCAGCCCGCCCCATCTGTACCCCCCCGCCCAGTTCACCCAGTACAGCCAGCATCCCCTCGTCCAGCTCAGCCCACCCTCTCCCATGCAGTATGACAGCCGATCCAGACCCCACGACAATAGGGTGCTCACTGCTACAGTTTGCAGATAGCAGGAGTGTGATCGGCGCTGGGAGCCTGGGTTGAGCTGGATGCTAAAGATCAGCCCAGGCTCCCAGCGCCAATTGCGTTCTTGCTATTTGCAAACTGTAGCAGTTAGCATGAATACAGCTTAAGGTTGAAGCAGTGGCTTTTTTCAGTTTTTTTTTTTTACATGCTTGCATGTTAAAACTGATAACCATACGTACCCATCATTGTGGAAATATAAGGCTGTCCAATTCGTCTTATTTACAAACTGTAGCAGTGAGCAGCATCCTGTCCTGGGGTCCTGAACGGCATTCAAGCGCCAGAAAAGTGTCCTCCACACTGTCCCACCAGCTCGGCCCACCCCCTCCCAGCGTGGGACAGTATGGGGGACACTCTTCTGGCGCTTGAATGCCATTCAGGAGCCCAGGACAGTATGCTGCTCACTGCTACAGTTTGTAAATAAGGCGAAATGAACAGCCTTATATTTCCACAATGATGGGTACGTATGGTTAGCAGTTTTAACATGCAAGTATGTAAAAAAAAATAAAAAAAAAGCCACTGCTCCAACCTTAAGCTGTATTCATGTGAAATGAAAGCTTTTTATTACGTACATAAGGTGATATACACACAAAAATAGAGAATTATATACATATGTACAGTTGCCTGTTTCACCACTAGAGTATACCCCCCGGTATGGGCATCCCCATGCTGCCATTGACAGGGGGCTATCCCTATACTGGAGACACGGAAAAAGCAGGAAAAAATGATAACATTCATTTCAGATGGGGGCAGACTGGGCGGGACAGAGTATTTCTCTCGGACCCAGGCGACACCCCAATGCATATTTGCATTGGGGCACTTAGCAAATTCCTAAAGAATGCAGAGGCGCTGAACAGCGTTCCTAACAGCTATCAACTGTTAAGGTAAAGGGCTTTTGTGGCATATCAGCAGGTTCTCTCGGCCGCTTTAACTTTTGCATAAAATATGCTGCAAAACCAATAAAATTTTATATGTGTAGTGCAATTGAAAATAAAATACAATTTTTTTTTATTTGGGGGGGGGGGGGTTGTGTTTACACAGTTCACTCTACAGTAAAGCTGACAAGGTTTGCATGTTCCTCAAGATGTTACGATTACAATGATATGCAACTTGCACTACTTTTATTGCATTACTTCTATTACCATCATTAAAATGCTTTTATCCTTTGGTCTATGGGCTGGGGTGAGGTGTCATTTTTGGTGCCATGATCTGTAGTTTCTATTGGTACCTTGACTGCGTATATGCGACTTTTTGATAACTTTTTATTAAAAATTTTCTGGATTTGATGCTACCAAAAATGGCGCTAAAAATAACACCCCATACAGCACCATAGGTGATAAACTAAAAACCGTTATAAAAGTTACAAAAGGACCATTTTATTAATTATGGTTTTGTTCAGACTGACCTATAGAATAATGGTATCATGTCACTTTTACCATATAGTGCATTGCGTAGACACTGGAACCCCCCAAAAGTTACCATATTGCATTGTTTTTTCCAATTCCACCAATTTATATTTTCATAAATAATATTTTTGGGGTTCCATCATAACATGTTATGGTAGAATGAAAGGCGCCATTAGAAAGTACACCTATTCCCGGAGCCCTTACATGGCCCTGTACATAAAAATATGAAAGTGCTAGAGCTCTAAGAAGGGATGAAGGAAATACCAAAAATACAAAAATGAAAAATGGTGTGGTCCACTGGGTCATTTTGGGCTTGGTCCTCAATGGGTTAAAGGTGATAAGATTCACTCATCTCAGTGTTAAATTTCCACTGACAATGGATCATCTTACTAATCTTCTGGCATAAATCTATAAGGGTGCGTTCACACGTAACAGATCCGCAGCAGATTTCTCGCTGCGAATTAGCAGCAGGATCCGCTGCAGATCCGTGCCCTGTACACTCTGGGCGGACAAACTCGCAGCAGGATGGACATCTCTACATGGCTTCTTACAACCATGTAAAATGAGAGCGATCACCTACTGAAGCCATGGGATTGAATGATCCATGGACATCCCGCTGTGAGTATGTCAGCAGCCCGCCCTGTTAACCCCTGGCCGCTGGAGCGTATACATCACCTTCTCCCCGCTCTGGCTTGCTTCGGGGCTCCCGGCGTCTTCACGTCCCGCTCAGCCAATCATTGCTTCGGGGCTCCCGGCACGTCCCGCTCAGCCGATCAGTACACTGCCAAGCCGCCGCGGCTTGGCAGCATACTGATTGCCCGAGAAGTCGTGCCAGGAGCCCCGAAGCAAGCCGGAGCATGGAGAAGGTGACGTATATGCTCCGGCGGCCAAGGGTTAACAGGGCGGGCTGCTGACATGATCACAGCGGGATGTCCATGGGTCATTCCATCCCATGGCTTCAGTAGGTGATTGCTCTCATTTTACATGGTTGTAAGAAGCCATGTAGAGATGTCCATCCCGCTGTGAGTTTGTCCGCCCAGAGTGTACAGGGCACGGATCTGCAGAGGATCCTGCTGCTAATTCGCAGCAAGAAATCTGCTGCGGATCTGTTACGTGTGAGATGGACATTTTCTTGAGATATAATGAATGTAGCAGTCTATAATGTACCAGAAATTTCTGGAGGTTGGACAAGTTGTTTGTGAGTGCTCTTATTCAGGTATAGGTGTTACTGGCACTTCAGGGTGTAAAGCGTTTGTACTGAATTTAAAGGGTATTTTGGAGAATTTTACCTCTAACTGTGCTTAGGGAGCAGTTAAATAGAAAAAACAACTATACCACTGCTGCTGTCTCCACTGCAAGCACTTCTTATCGGTGCAGAACCTTCCCACTGAGTTAATCAGTGGCAGGACACTAACTTGCTGAGTGGAAAAGTCCTTGCACAGATACAAGGAAGTGCTTTACAGCAGAGACAGACACTAGGACAGTAGGGGCTGTAGAAAAGTGAGGAAGGTAAGTATAGTCTTTTTTTTTTCTTTTTAGCTGCTACCCCAGCACAGCAGCAAACAGTAACAGAAGTACCTAGGCAGATCGGAAACTGTATAGTGATTTCCCCATCTTCCCCCAAAAAATAATTTTTACGCAAAAAGAAGATAAAATAAGGACCACACAATATTGAATATGAAATTTTACCCACCTGTAGTCCCACTATGTACACTAACGTTTTATTGGTGATTGGAAACCAGCCAAATATGTGAGCCAATGGCACTCGTGGCACGGAACAGTAAAATGGCACAAATAATGCGAAAACAGGAGATAAGCTGTGGAGGTAAGTATTAGAAACAAGTTAATACTGGGACATAAAACCATCATGGGCAATACCACTATTCAAACATGTTCTAAGATTACAGGGACACTCTTCTATTTATAAACAAGAAACTGTCATATCTGCATTTTTTCCATTTTAAAAACGACAGACACAGCAGGTTTAAAGAAACGGCAACTATACAGGTACATGGACGGCACACAAATACATTTAGGGGAAAAAATAATCAGTGCATTTATAAAAGTTACAATTGGAAAAATTGTCAAATAATAGTACAGCCAGGGCTTATTTAGACGCACATCTATTAACCATAGATAATAACTCTGCACACCTTTAAAAAGGAGTTTGATCATTCTTTTTTAGTCTTTATTTAAAAGTTGCTTACTTTTGCTTGAACAGCCTGTATCTTGTGTCTGTTCTCTTTTCTTCCCCCATCTACTATCTAAGCTTGGGTTCACACTATATCAAGTAGTGTCTGGCAACGGATATTTTTACATTTCTTCAATAAAAGTTATATAATTTTGTTATACTACTTTTTTTTAAAAGAAAAAAAAAACATTTAATTGGTGCCTTGATGACCCTCACTGCTGCCAGTGAATGTAAAAATATTAGACTTTTCTTTTTTTTTGCCCATATAATGGACACTCACCACCACTGTTGTCTGCTTTAACCCTGCTCTGCAACATACATACAACTGAATACTGTGTCTAGGTCATTTGACCTCTGATCAGCCAACATCTTAGATTGCAAACTGCACCATTCCCCTTTCAATGTGTTATCAATCCCATGATGCATCAGCAGAGCATTAAACAGACAGGCAGTGTCATAAGTATTCTTTGGACGTATATGTTGGAGACCCCACCACCTAATAGACACTGCTTATTCTTTGAAAGTCTGATTTGCAGCTAAATATGGCAGGAAATTTCCAATGAAGACTAATCTAGAAAGTGGTTTAGTTCTGCATTCAGAAAACACATTAACAATCCACACCTATCTCAAGAACATGGACCTGCCAGGTGGAGGGGGTGGGGATGCTGAAAGCAGTTAAGCAGGCTGTTTTATGGTGCGTTTACACAGATTTATCTAACAGAGTTTTGAAGCCAAAACTAGGAGCAGACTATAAACAGAGAACAGGTCATAAAGGAAAGACTGAGATTTCTTCTCTTCTCAAATCCATTCCTGGCTTTGGCTTCCAAAATCTGTCAGATAAATCTGTCTGTGTAAACGCTCCATTACACAGTTTCCAGAACCACTTTAAAACACAACAATAGCTGAGTGCACCTGGATAGTATTAGCGGGTGTAGGCGGAGGCTCCACTTTCCAACAATGCAGTCCAATAATAAACCACCACGCTGAACAATCAACTTCCGTATGAATTTTTTTTTTTTTACTTTTTCCTTATAACATATAGTATTTCATAGATACTAAATCCATCCCCCAAGGTGTTTATCCAGCTGCCTTATAGCACTCCTTACCAGTCCTTCAGCTTTGCAAATGGAGGACCGTGATCTCCTGGAGGAGTAAGGTCAGATCTCCAGCTTTAAGAAGCCTGCTGAATGAGCACCTTGGGAGATATGGATTTTTGTATGGATTTTTTTGTATCTACGAAATACTTTTTGTGAATATTGCTTTAAGGAAAAAGTAAGAAAAAAACTTTTATAAAGGAAGTTGTTTGTTCAGCGTGGTGGTAGAGGTTAACGGGAGTTGAATAAGTAGACTGAAAGCTATACTAATTCATGAGTAAAAACTAAACCTGCTTGCAAAAGTTGGAATTTAATTTATTAATTATTTAATCTCAAAAAAGTTGTTAAACCCTTTGAATTAGGCAATTCTTCCTGGACGAGAGAAAAGGGAAACTCATTTTGCTGCAAAGGGGAAATGTCTGGTGGACCAAAGCCCTGGATGTTTTTTTAAAGGAATTCAGAAGATTATTGTTAGATCCACCAGTTACAATATGTGATGATTACAGGTCTCCTGCTCCCCATCCCTGCACAATGACCTCTGTACAGGTTACAGGTGCCTGCTGTATAACATATATGAATGCTGTTAGTAGCTCTGGCAAGATGACTGCCCCCATAATCATGCGAGGGGACAGAACAAAACATTTACAGAACATATAAACTGATTAAGGGTATAAACCCACACACCGTATATGCAGCGTATTTACTGCTGCGATACGCAGCAAACTCGCAGCAAACTCGCAGCAAAATCGCAGCAAAATCGCAGCAGATTAGATCTAAATAACTGAACACAGCATCAAATCTGTACCAACAAATCTGCTGCGTATTTGTTGCATATCTGCTGCATATACGGTGTGTGGGTTTATACCCTAAACATATAAACAGATTAGACAAATTATAATATGTTGGCATATGGTTTAATTACCTTAGTTAAAAAAAAATATACATTGCCTTTTAATTTGAAAAAAGAAAAATGTTTAATTACTAGAGATGAGCGAAACGGGTTCGAGTTCGAGTCCATCCAAACCCGAACGTTCGACATTTCATTAGCGGGGGCTGCTGAACTTGGATAAAGCTCTAAGGTTGCCTGGAAAACATGGATACAGCCAATGACTTAATCCATGTTTTCCACATAGCCTTAGGGCTTTATTCAAGTTCAGCAGCCACCGCTAATCAAATGCCGATCATTCGGGTTTGGATCGACTCGAACCTGAACCCGGTTCGCTCATCTCTATTAATTACCTAAATTTAACAAACTAGAGAGTAGAGTACAGAATTTGTACCATATAGTGCACTACATAAGTGGGTCACAAAGCTCCAAACTAACACCAAGATTCTGCTTTACCAACCTACACGTCAGACAACACTCTCTGATCTTATTCAGTAAATTAATAAATAACTGAACATCAGTTTTAATATTAAGCTTTTCAGCTTTCACTTCTCACAACCAAGAAGCAGACGGGTAGCGAGAAAGATGTTCTAACCACAAAGACAAAAAAATGCTGATTATGACACCAGCGAAGGCAAAGGAAACTTTTCTTGAAATCAGAAGGAGGGAACATTTATCTCTGCCACTTAGAAGAACACAGACGGAAAGACACATCAGCTCTGTAAGTATCTCATTATGGAGGATGGCAAGCAATTATCATCTAGATCACACAGCCAAAGGGCACTTTTATTTACAAGCAGCTTACAAGGCTTTGTAGGGTGAAGGGGAATCTCATTTAAACTTGTTTTCTCAGGCCAAAAACTTAATAAGCATTTTTAAAACCACAGAAGTAGTAATGGAATAGTATCATGTGTGAAGATGTGTTAATCTGGGTAAAAGTATACATATTGTTATATTAGGGGTCACCTAACTGCAGGCTAGGTAATAAGTATATGTTATTGAATTGTCATATATGCAATTTCTTCTCATACACGTTTGTATTCACCAAAAAGGACTTTGGGGTAATGAATATTTTAATATATTAGTATTTTATATGGACTTACCCATAATGTTTGATGGCACTACTCTGTGTATCTTAAAGCATTTCTTATGCCACTTTTAAAAATCTCACCAGGGACTATAATGGTACACTTACAATGAAGAGTTACTAACCAGTACCTTGTGCTCTGTATAGCTGGGAATGTGTCCTTCAAATAGAATTGTTTAAAAGTATCTAGTACATTAATGGTGCGTTCACACCCACAGGATCTGCAGCTGATTTTCTACTGCGGATCCGCAGCAGATTTCATTTAAATAACTGAACACAGCATCAAATCTGCTGCAGATCCTGTAGGTGTGAATGCACCCTAAATCTACTTTACCAGAATCAAATATCCTTTAATTGAGGAACTGTAGATTGTTATATTAGGGTAATAAACAGTATAATTCGTAGCTTCCTTCATATGACAAGCTTTACAATCTAAATGTGTGGTTAAATCTCACACGTTATAAGTAAAAATGATAAAAGTCACGGGTATAAAATGACTGGCTAGTCTTCACAAGAAGCTATACATGATCTGACTGCTGGGAAATAGTTACTAGATTACTGTACAAACCCTGGAGATAGCTAAATGATCATAATTCTGAAAGTCAATGACACTGAAAGAATGTAAACCTCCATAAAGTCTCAGTGGCTACTACAATGTCTAGTTTACAACGTTGCAGACTATTTCCCCCTGTACTACAGCCCATAATAACACAAAAGCCAGGGAGCGCCTCACTATATAATATGCAAAAGCTGCAATGACTAAATTCACCTAATGGGGCACACTTGTCAATGCAACCACCCTGATACCTTACTGCGTAGATCACTAATAAAAGTCCTATATGGCAAATACAGTTATGGATCCTTGAGGAAATCAGAGTATTACAGAACGACAGATGCCTCTCCTCTCTTTTGTTTTTGACATCACCACAGTATATGCCATAAATGTCCCTTTTACATTTCCGCTATATGGGGGTAACAATGCCATTCTCCTAACTCCAACAGAAGTAAAAGTAGGAGCAGCGCAGAAGCTCAATCATTCCTTCATTCACTTTACCAGTGCATCTCAATATACTGTAGAATATCATAAAGTTTTTTTTGTTTTTTTTTTCAGTAATTCAATTCAAAAAGTGAAACATCTATAATATATATACAGTGGTACTTTGGTTTAAGAGTAACTTGGTTTAAGAGCATTGCTTTGGTTTAAGAGCTCCCTGTACTGGGTGGGAGCAGAAGTAGGGGAGGGACATGGTGTGCATAGCGGGGTCTACAGCACTGTACTCTGACCCAGGAAGTCTCCCTCACCTTCTAAATCATGGCAGATCCACTTCAGGCTGGGGCTTGCATCAGGGGACAGGACTGTGGAGGTAATCTCTCCATAGCTGTAACCCCTCTCTCCCTGGACACAGAGTGCTGCATTATGTGCCCACATCTGTCCTGCTCATTCCTTCATACTCCCTGCAGTCTCTGTCAGCCCTTGTGTTTCCCATCCTCTTCATTACTGTACAGTAACTTATAATATCACATTCTGCTGTTTCTGAAGGTTTGTTTTATTTGTTTTACATGTTATTCAGAATAATCAATCACTATTTTTGGGGTGTGGAACCAATTGTCTGCATATCAGCGATTTCTTATGGGAAAATATGCTTTGGTTTTAGAGTGCATTTGGATAACAAGCGCAGTCCCGGAACGAATTATGTTCGTAATCCAAGGCACCACTGTATATATTATATTATATTATATCATTACAAACAGAGGAAATATTTTCTAGTGCTTATTTCTGCTTATGTTGATGATTAAGGCTTACAGCCAAGGAAAACCCACAATTCATTCTCTCAGATAATTAAAATAATTAACCCAAAACACCCGCAAAAGCTTCCTAAGTTTTTACAAGCTCCCTAATGGTGCATTTACACAGACAGATTTATCTGACAGATTTTGGAAGCCAAAGTCAGGAATGGACTTGAAAAGACAGGAAATCTCAGTCTTTCCTTTATGACCTGTACCCTGTTTATAGTCTGTTCCTGGCTTTGGCTTCAAAAATCTGTCAGATAAATCTTTCTGTGTAAACACACCATTAGTCTGGTTCTGTAGGCGACATAATCATGGGGAAGACTGCTGACTTGACAGCTGTCCAGAATGCAGTCATTGACACACTCCACAAGGAGGGGAAGCCCCAAAAGGTTGTTGCTAAAGAAGAGTGCTGTATTAAAGCATATTAATGGAAAGTTTAGAGGAAGGAAAGTGTGGTAGAAAAAGGTGCACAGCCGGGATAACCACAGCCTTGATAGAATTGTTAAGAAAAGGCCATTCAAAAATTTGGAGTGGCCGCTGCTGGAGTCAGTGCTTCAAAAGCCACCACACACAGATGTATCTAGGACATGGACTACAATTGTCACATTCCATATGCAAAGCCACTCATAACCAATAGAAAACCCCAGAAGTGTCTCACCTGGGCCAAGGAGAAATTTTGCATTTCATTTGGAAATCAAGGTCCCAGAGTCTGTAGGAAGAGTGGAGAGGCACACAATCCAAGCTGGTTTGGGGAGCCATGTCATCTGCTAGGGAAGGTCCACTGTGTTTTAACAAGACCAAAGTCAGCGCAGCCATCTACCAGGAAATATCACAGCACTTCATGCTTCCCTCTGCCCACAAGCTTTTTGGGATTTTCATTTTCCAACAGGACTTGGCACCTGTCCACGCTGCCAAAAGTACCAATACCTGGTTTACTAACCACAGCATCACTGTGCTTGTTTGGCCAGCAAACTCACCAGACTTTAACCCCACATAGAATCTATGGGGCATTGTCAAGAGAAAGATGAAAGACACCAGAACCAACAATGCAGACGAGATGAAGGCTGCTAAAAAAGCAACCTGGGCAACACCTTTGCAGTGCCACAGGCTGATCGCTTCCATGCCACCCACATTGATGCCTTCATTCATACAAAAGGTGCCCCGACCAAGTATTGAGTGCATTGACTGTAGATACTTTTCATTTGGCCAACATTTTTGTGTACAGTTGATCTTATATAATAATCTTATTTTGTGAGATAATGACCTTTGGGTTTTCCTTGTCTGTAATCCATAATCATCAACATTAATAGAAATAAACACTAGAAAAGCTTCACTGTGCTTGTAATGACTATTATTGGTGTTTTACTTTTTAAATTGAATTACTAAAAAAATAAACAATGATATGATGATATACTAATTTATTGAGAGGTACTTGTATGTCTGGCTGTGGCAGCCAACTCATCAGGCCAGACAGGGTCCAATGAATCGGATTCTCAACATAGGGATGATTCCCGGAGGTGATACCCACCCCCATCTGACCTTACCATGTGTTTATGCCATATATGACTAAGATGTGTCTGATAAATAGCTGGCTGGCAGTTTCCAATGAATTGTAAATGCAGCTCTAGGCCTTGTTCACACAGGGTAAGAACATCGCAGTTGTTTGATATGGCCGTGTCAAACAACGGCTGCTGTCTTACATGTTCACCCAGCCGATACTGCAGTATCGGCCAGATGAACATCGTTTGACTTTAATTAGAATGCAATCCAATTTACAATTGACCACAGTGTAAAGCACTTCTTGGAGCTGTAATTTACACTGTTAGCCCCGAACCACAGCTGTAAAAAATAGACCTGTTAATTATCTTGTGCAGCCACAGAGAACAACGGCCGCAATGTATACAGGGTGTATACACTACGGCCATTGTCCTGTTCACTGCAATGCACTTGGGCACTGTTAATAAACGTGAATCAGCCCTACTCTGGGAAAACATGTATGTGGGTTCTCCGCTCTTTAAAAGAAAGTAGTGAGAAGAGTAAAGTGGCCCTTTTTGTTTTACAAGACGAGCAGGTGTAAACCCTGTAACTTAAGGTACCATACATGCAAGAGACTTACTGGGAAAACTCCTATTTTGTGCTTTACATTAGGTGGTTACTGCACATTGCCTCAGGCTGTGTGTCACATGACCTGGACTGATGCATAATGTAAGTCTATAAGACCTTCAAGGTCTTACAGGCACAGAGCTGGGGGAAGACCATGTAGCAGCACACATCTCTCCCAATGCATTTTACTGATGAGACGGGTTCACTGATATACAACAGAGGGGTTGTTGGGGAGTAATCCAATGTATCTTTAATGGACACCGCGACATGCAGTGTAAAATCAGCCATACATATTTTGAGCAATAGGACTACATTTTTCTTAAAGGAGTAGTGCGGCGGTAAAGAATTATTCACAGACTAACACACATTACAAAGTTATACAACTTTGTAATGTATGTTATGTCTGTGAATGGCCCCCTTCCCCGTGTCCCACCACCCCCACCCATGTACCCGGAAGTGTGGTGCGCTATACTCACCTGTCACGTGCCGACACCCGTCTCCGATCTTCAGCGAGTGACGTCTTCTTCGGGCGGCCGGCAAACAGCTCCGACTGTCCCGAATGCCGGCCGCCCTCTGCAACGTCATCCGATGCTTAGCCGCAATTGCCTGAGCATAACTGTGCTCAGCCAATCGCGGCTGAGCAGCTGATGACGCGGCCACGTCATCAGCTGCGATTGGCTGAGCATAACTGTGCTCAGCCAATCACGGCTGAGCACAGTTGTGACGCGGCGGAGGGGGGGATGGGCGGCAGCGACTCGGCCGTCCGTCCGAAGATGACGTTTGGCACAAGATGGCGGAGGGCCCTCGACACGGTTTAGGTAATGTATAATGCACCAACACTTCCGGGTACACGGGTGGGGGGATACGGGGAACGGGGCGATTCACAGACATAACATACATTACAAAGTTGTATAACTTTGTAATTTGTGTTATTCTGTGAATAGTTTCTGAGCGCCGCACTACCCCTTTAAACTGTTTTGATACATGAGGCATAATCTGTGTGGCAGAGACAAGCACTTCTATTGAATAGCTGCAGATTCAAAGAAAGTATTCGCAGAAAGCAAATCTATATTAGACATCATTTTTATACAGGTAAAAAGAACACAGCAAAAATAAGACTAGTCTGTTTCTAGGGGTTTTGTCACATGATGGTCCAAAATGACTGCATCCCCATTCTTGGAGTCAGCTAACCCCATATTTACTATTTGCCTCAGAGAGTGTTCTCTAAAAAGCCTAACAAAGAATCTTTTATATATCTTTTTTAGGGGAACTAATTATAAATTCCCTTGACAGATTTACCACTGCCAAAGACAATCCTGTGGTTTAAAAGGTAAAAAAATCCGGTTAAAACAGATGAATCTTTGGGTGCGAGTTATGACAATGCGTGAACAAATTACCACGGCAAAAATATAATACCACAATAACTTGACACATTCACAGCAAAAACACAATTCACAGCCTTATGAAGGATGTGCTGTAAGGTGATAAACCACAGACAGCAGTGACTATGCACCTGTACCAAGAACCAGTTCAGCCACCTAAGCTGTGAAAGAAAAAAACACTTCCTATTTATTATTTTCTCGTATAGTTTAGAGAGTAAAAGAAGTATGTATGGATATTGTCCCTTCTTCTATCGTGTACATTCTCAGAAATGGGCATAACATAGTGTAATCTCTGCAACCACATCCAGATAGGGCCAACAGCACTGAAAAGGTTTTGCTAACTTCTAGTCAGGTTTGTCTATAGGTGGGCAAGAGGGCAAAAGCCCAATGTGACATACTCTTTATAAAACAGGACCTGTCACTTGTTTACTAACCATAGAATCTTTCCATAGAATCATTATGAGTAAAGCTGTTACTCTGTTCTATTATTCTTCCTGTAAGAAATATAGGAATATACATTGTGCTCTCCTGTCATCACTGCACAGCCGGGGGGGGGTTGGGAGTATCCTGCTGCCATATGCACTAGGACATGTCCAATTTGTTTGTGGCACGGATCGTGTGAATGGCTGCATTCACATCAATGGTCCCTAAAATTGTCCGTGGTCGCAGATCCGCAACATGTAAATGCAGCCATACTGTATAAAACTACAGACACTCTAAGTTAGCTCTCTAACGCTAGCATATCCTTTTGTTCTCGCTGTCCTTTGGGCTAACTTTAAAAAAACCAGGGCTGTGGAGTCAGAAAAAATGTACCGACTCCAAAAAAATCTTTTAAAATTTTATAATTGAGTTTTCATATGGATTTTATAAATGTTCCTCATGAATGTAGTTTATGTTCTATCAATCTAAGCCCTTTATTTATAACAACCAGAAAAATCCCTTTCTCACATTCATTTAGTTTCCTCACACATCAGTAATCTGGTCTCTATTTGGCCGCTTGTTTTAAGCCGGAATAGTCCATTGTGTGACCTCTCTATATCACCATGCCTGACTCCTCTATATCACTATGGCAGACCCTATGTTGAGTACATGGAGACTGGAGACTAGCTGGATCCACTGCGCACACAGGAGAATCTGCTTTATATTTTTGCCTTATTCCCTTAGAAGTCGCCGCAGGATCATGTAGGACATTACACAGTGCTGCTGAGCCAGTTCTACTTTACACTAGTTAGACAAATAAGTTCCCTAGTGTCTGACTGGCCATTTATGAAGGAGCTGGAGTCTCAGTTGGGAGTCGGTCCTGATTAAATTCAGGAGTTGGAGCTGCAGTTTACCGATTACACAGCCCTGGATAAAACTGCATTTGTTTGCCCATTCACAATGCCACAGTATCAGGACACTGTTACTCCACCCTCCAATCTCTCTCACACAACCCTCTGACAACCCCTAAACCCACACACACACCTACATACTGTGAGTGACAGGCAGGACTCACAAAACCCTACTAAAATCCTGCTTGTCTTCCCAAGAGAGGGATTTGTGAGGTAGATTAAAACCGCACAGCAGTCCAGACAGTATCGGTGTCACAGCCACAGCTTTGTGACACTGTGGAAAATGTAGTTTCATAAAGAAATAACTCAATGGAAAGTAAGACTAAAGGTCCTATTACACCAAACAATAGTCGGCCATACTTGCCCGATTACTGGCTGATAACCCTTTGGTGTAATAGGTCATGTTAAAAGGCAATGATCAGCTGAAATGCCCGATGTTGGCTTATCACTGTCTTAAAACATGTTCTATTAAAACAACGATAGTGACAATCTACTGGCCGTTGCTCCTTGTAATAGGAACAGTGGCAGCACACAGCCACTATCTTCTTTAGGCCACCATCTAAGGATTGGCCGGGCAGCCCCTCCTATGGCTCCCCACCCCACCCCGCTGGATGTATGTTTGTGTAATAGCACAGACATCAATCAGAGAAAGAGGACCTGACAGGTCGGCATTCTCTTGCTCCTCAATATTGGGGCATTAATAGGCCTAACGCTAACAGGCTGATGGATGAGCAATGGGCTATGTAAGCGTGCCTGTAGCCTGTGCATCATCTTACCAGAACCACAATTTAGCAACTCTTTTCTCAAGAACCTTGACACCCAGCTCTTACACAGCTAATGCACTGTTGGAACTGACAAAGGGATGAGCATATATTTTGCCAAGCTTCCTCCCCAATATTACCCACCACTTGCTCCCACAAAGCTTTCTTTCTGTCTAAGACTCCATGCTTCATATCATTAGCCCAAAGTTTATATACCAGAGAGAGACCTCCCCTAGCCCTACCCATTTCTTGTATAACCTGGTAATTCCGTACTTCAAGCGACTCCGTACCCACAATCTGACCCCCCAAACCACTTGTACCTTCAGATAGCTGCTTTTATTCCAAGTTCTGTCCTGGGGTCCGTTTGGCAGGGGATGCAGTTATTGTCATAAAAACAAGTTTTAATCTGGCAGCGCTGTGTCCAACGGTCAGGGCTTAGTTTTGTATATGCATTAGACTGGCACATCCTCTCTGTCCTTCCTCCCCACCCTCCTCAGCATTAGGAATGCTCCTGGCAGATTGCTTCCTATTCCCCAGCTGCGTGCATAATGAACATGGGCTGGATCGTTAATACACCTGTGCAATGCTTAAACAGCAGTAAATGTTCCTGGATCATTCCGAATGAGGAGGAGGGTGGGGAGGAAGGACAGAGAAGGTGTGCCAGCCTAATGCATATACAAATGTAAGCCCCGGTCGTTAGACACAGCGCTGCCGGATTAAAAGTTGTTTTTATGACAATAACTGCATCCCTGCTGAACGGACCCCAGGACAGATCTTGGTATAAAAGCAACTATCCGAAGGTACAAATGGTTTGGGGGGGGCAGATTGTGGGTACAGAGTCGCTTTCAAAAAAACTCACTGATACTGATGCCTTACAAGCATGCACTAATTAAAAATAAAAAAAGGAAAAATGTTTATCTTCTAACCCAAAGCTTTCCTTAGCTTCTTGGAAGCTTCTAAGTCTACCATTCTTAAATAAATGAGACACCTTCCTAGCCCCTTTTTTTTATACCAAAATTTCCGCATCTCAAACTACCCAATAAATCACAACTTTGTTTTGTATACAGCCATACTTTATCACATGAGTGGCATAGTGAACTTTTAGCTACTCTGTTATCCCAGTAACCTGCTTCAAGCAATTCAAACAAATCCTCATATTTACTAGCATGAACAATGTGACAAAAAAAAAAGGAATTAACTTCCACCCATCCAAGTAATAAAATATAATCTAATATCGGGCATAGAGAAACCTCCCTTCTTCCGAAGTCTGAAAAAAGAACTCAACCTTGCACATCAATCAGTCAAAGCAGGTAGGGTGTGGGTGGGACGAGGTGCACATTCTGTGGCTGTGTGTTTGTTATTTTAATAAATCAGTTCACCAGTAGTCTTTATTAGATATATAGTCAGTAGTCTGCAGCTACATGAGACTTTTTTGACCCACGTGGGCCATATGTGTACCTCAACAGACTATGGTGGCTGAGTGATTTTAAAAGTACCTTTGCATTATTTACTTTTATTCTTTAGCCAGTAAAAGTTAGGTTTTAGTTAGAGAGCAGACTAGTGTGTTTTGGGCTTTTGGCCCTCAGTAGTTTGGTCTAGTACATGCTGTGGCTCAACATCACTTCTGTGGCACTTCAGCTTCCAAATAGAAATGCAATTTTATAGACCATAAAAAGTTATGCAAACGACTATCAGCAACTGACTGATTCCATTTAAACCTGATTACTTAAAGGTTGAGGCCCGAAGACTGCACGGCTGCCAGGTTATGATAACATTTCATATTCTGCAATGTTTAAATTCCCACCCTGTTTAAAACCCTGGTTTAAATTCACACCATGTCCCTACAAGAATGCAGAATTTTGAGAATCTCTAAGCAGAGCATTCTCCAGCTGGGACCAGTAACCTCAAGTGATCATATCATGGCATAAAAATTTTTTATAAAATGTACACCAGGCAGACTTTCATACAGTCATAAATATCTAATAAATGTTACTTATAGTACATAGTACAATAATGTTAAATATGAAGGGATATGGTAACATCTTAATTTGAACAGTACCATAGTGACACTACTCTGAGTCACAGTGGCATCACCCCACTAGTTTCCTTCCTTAAACTCTCGAAACTCACAAGATTCATGTGCAGAAACTCTCAGTCTCATTAAAATAAAATTCCAGAACATGAAGTATAAATATCACTGGCATAGAACATGAAACATAAAAATAAATAAAATACATTATTATACTTGTGAGAATCCACAAAACCTTACAGGTATGTCCTAAGAATATGCTCTGTATGTTCAGACTTTGCAGGTTATAGCAGGGCTGGGACAAGGAGTTTTGGTGCCCCCACCACCACCCCCCCCCCCCCCCAGTGTAGACTGTACTCTATGCGGGGACAGCCAGGAGGCTATACTGTATGTGGGGGCTGATACTTGGTCATCACAGGCTCTGCAGAGTATTACCACACTGCTGACTATATGGGAGAGTCCAGTATGTATACTGTACCCCCGAATCTAACAGGACCATGTATACTGTACCCCCTGACTGTAACAGGACCATGTATACTGTACCCCCTGACTGTAACAGGACCATGTATACTGTACCCCCTGACTGTAACAGGACCATGTATACTGTACCCCAAAAAATAACAGGACCATGTATACTGTACCCCCTGACGGTAACAGGACCATGTATACTGTACCCCCTGACTAACAGGACCATGTATACTGTACCCCCTGACTAACAGCACTATGTATACTGTACCCCCTGACTGTAACAGCACTATGTATACTGTACCTCCTGACTGTTACATGACCATGTATACTGTACCCCCTGAATGTAACAGGACCATGTATACTGTACCCCCTGACGGTAACAGGACCATGTATACTGTACCCCCTGACTGTAACAGCACTATGTATACTGTACCTCCTGACTGTAACAGCACTATGTATACTGTACCTCCTGACTGTAACAGGACCATGTATACTGTACTGCAAGAATTAAATACTGTGTTAGACAGACCGTTATTCCTAATATTTAAAGATTCTATTACGACAGGGATTGTTCCACAGGACTGGCGCATAGCTAATGTGGTACCAATACTCAAGAAGGGGTCAAAGAGCGATCCTGGAAACTACAGGCCCGTAAGTCTAACATCTATAGTAGGTAAAGTATTTGAGGGGTTTGTAAGAGATGCTATACTGGAGTATCTTAAAGAGTCACTGTCGTATTTTTTTTTTTTTTTGCAGAAATCAATAGTCCAGGCGATTTTAAGAAACTTTGTAATTGGGTTTATTAGCCAAATCTGCCATTATCTGCATGTAAAAAGCCTTTTCCCAGGTCCCCCCCTCCTTCCTCTTTTTCATCCACTCTGAAAAATCAGAAAATTGTGACTTGTTGCAGGAGACGTACCCTGTCTATTCCTATAGAGAGGGGAGGGGGGAGGAGGAAGGAGGGAGTTAGCCGGCAGCAGAAAGCAGATAACAGAGGATTACAGGCACGGAGCTGGGTGACAGCTGTAATCCGAGCTCAGACAGGTCACTGGTGATGGTCAGTAGAGATATCCCGTGAGGGATTTGTAGATTAACTCTTTGTTGTCCTGTTTTGGTCTTTTCTTTAGCTCTCTCCATAGGAGAACAATGAAGACAGGGGGGAGAGCTTCAAACTGCTTTTTCATGATAAAAATGCATTTTTCGGATAATAAACCCAATTACAAAGTTTCTTAAAATCGCCTGGACTATTGATTTCTGCAAAAAAAAAATTCACGACAGTGACACTTTAATGAAAACAATCTTGTGACGCAGCATCAGCATGGATTTATGAGGGATCGATCCTGTCAGACTAATCTGATCGGCTTCTATGAAGAGGTAAGTTACAGACTGGACCTGGGGGAGGCTGTGGATGTTGTGTATCTGGACTTTTCTAAGGCATTTGATACTGTGCCGCATGAAAGGTTGGTCTACAAAATAAGGATGCTGGGACTCTGGGAAAACGTATGCAAATGGGTAAGTAACTGGTTGTGTGATAGAAAACAGAGGGTGGTCATTGATGGAACATATTCAGATTGGGTTTTAGTTACTAGTGGGGTACACCAGGGGTCAGTGTTGGGTCCACTTCTTTTTAATATTTTTATTAATGATCTTTATGAGGGGCTACAGAGCAGAATCTCCATTTTTGCAGATGATACTAAACTGGGTAAAGTAATCACCACAGAGGATGATAATATCATATTACAGAGGGATTTGGAGAAGCTAGAGGCTTGGGCAGTGAAATGGCAAATGAAGTTTAATGTGGATAAATGTAAGGTTATGCACTTGGGCCATAGAAATAATAAATACAGTTATGTGCTAAATAATAAAACACTGGGTAAAACTACTTCGGAAAAGGACCTGGGGGTATTGGTGGACAGTAAACTCAACTTTAGTGATCAGTGCCAGGCAGTAGCTGCCAAGGCTAATAAAATAATGGGATGCATCAAAAGTGGTACAGATGCTAAAGATGAGAACATAGTTTTGCCTCTTTATAAATCACTAGTCAGACCCCATATTGAATTCTGTGTACAGTTTTGGGCACCGGTATATAAGAAGGACACAGCTCAACTACAGTGGGTGCAGAGGAGGGCAACAAAGGTCATTAAGGGAATGGGTGGGTTACAGTACCAGGACAAGTTATCAAGCTTGGGGTTATTTACGCTAGAAAAAAAGACGTCTTAGGGACGATCTGATCACAATGTACAAATGTATGAATGGACAGTACAGAGATCTTTGTAGTGGTCTTTTTACTCCTAGGTCTGTAACCATGACAAGGGGGCATCCTCTACGTCTAGAGGAAAGAAGATTTTATCATCAGCATCGACGCTGGTTCTTTACTGTACGAACGGTAAGACTGTGGAACTTTCTGCCACATGATGTTGTCATGGCCGATTCATTAAATAAGTTCAAGGGAGGCCTGGATGCTTTTCTTGAACAATATAATATTACAAGTTATGGGCATTAGATTTCCAGTGATGAGTTGATCCAGGGAGTGTTCTGGTTGCCATTGGATTCGGGGGGGGGGGGGGGGGGGGGGGAGTTTTCTCCCTGTGGTGGGGTGGTTGTCGTCTCCCTAGTGGGGGTTTTTGCCTTCCCTGGATCAACACAGTAGGGTTTCCCTAGGTTGAACATGATGGACTCTTGTCTTCTTTCAACCTTATTTACTATGTTACTATGTATGTTACTATGTTACTATGTACCCCCTGACTGTAACAGGACCATGTATACTGTACCCCCTGACTGTAACAGGACCTAGTATACTGTACCCCAAAAAATAACAGGACCATGTATACTGTACCCCCTGACTGTAACAGGACAGTGTATACTGTACCCCCTGACTGTAACAGGACCATGTATACTGTACCCCCTGACTGTATCAGGACCATGTATACTGTACCCCCTGAATGTAACAGGACCGTGTATACTGTACCCCCTGACTGTAACAGGACCATGTATACTGTACCCCCTGAATGTAACAGGATCATGTATACTGTACCCCCTGAATGTAACAGGACCATGTATACTGTACCCCCTGACTGTAACAGGACCATGTATACTGTACCCCTGACTGTAACAGGACCATGTATACTGTACCCCTAACTGTAACAGGACATGTATACTGTACCCCCTGAATGTAACAGGGCCATGTATACTGTACCCCCTGACTAACAGGACCATGTATACTGTACCCCCTGAATGTAAATCACTGGTGTCAGGGGGATTAGCCTGTACACAATAAACAGAATATAAGTGTTCACCAGCCTGTGGCTCCCGAGCTGTGGCAGGACTACAACGCCTATCATGCTGTGACTGTTGTAGTTTTGGAGCAGCTGGTGACCCACAGGTTGGGGAGCAATATGGGAAGTGCTGTGTATAGAGGAGCAGTGCAGGGATATGGGGCAGCCCTGTGACGTAGGTGACCTCCCTCTCCCAGCATTCCCAGCTCTCCCAGCCTTCCTACACCTAAAAAATGATGAGAGTCAGTCAGTGAACTCACCAGACAGCAGCCCCAGCAGTCGGAACAGCCTCCAGCAGTCAGACAGAGAAGAGGTCACATGTTGAGGAGGGGGTGGAGCCTCTGTAGGTCCTGGTAGGTCCAGCAGGTCCTTGCATGTCAATGATTTTTTTTTTTTTTTTTTTTAAGAAATTGAAATTGCGCCCCCTGTAACTTACCACTAGATGGCGACCTAGGCCATCACCTACCCTGGCCTACCCTTTGTCCCGGCCCTGGGTTATAGGATGCAAGGTTTAATTTTACTGTAATCCAATGAGTGTTGAAAACCATAGAAAGTGTTTGTGAAATAGTGAAATATTCAGAATATTTCATTTCCTCTATGGAGCTATCATTTGAAATGTTACTGAACCCTGAATAAATACTGTTAATAGTGCATGAGCATTTTATTAATAAGATAGCATATTTGTTGAAAGGGCTCACATATTGGCTTTAAAGGGAACCTGTCACCCCCCGTGCTGGGGTGACAGGCTCCCGACCCCCCGTTAGAGCCCCCTATACTCACCTAATCCCGCCGGGTCCCGCTTCTGGAGGTGGTCGGGTCACGGAGATCTCAGCCGCTGCAGCCCGGCTGACTCTCCTGTCATTCTCTATGGGTGTTGGACTCATCTCTCAGCACGCGCGCCGGGCTGCAGCAGCTGAGATCTACGTCACCCGATCGGATGCAGAAGCAGGACCCGGCGGGATTAGGTGAGTATAGGGGGCTCTAACGGGGGCCGGGAGCCTGTCACCCCGGCACAGGGGGTGACAGGTTCCCTTTAAAGGGGTTATCCAGCACTACAAAAACATGGCCACTTTTCCCCCTACTGTTGTCTCCAGTTCAGGTGTGGTTTGCAATTAAGCTCCATTTACTTCAATGGAACTCAGTTTCAAAACCTCACCCAAGCTGGAGACAACAGTAGGGGGGAAAGTGGCCATGTTTTTGTAGCGCTGGTTAACCCCTTTAAGTGTGTAAAAAGAAAATCTACACATGAAAACCATTCTAATGGATGATCCCTCTCTGCTCTTCTGAAAAGTTACTCTACCAGGAAAGCCCTGCAGAGCCTCTGACATGAGTTCTCCTGAAGGTTTTGATTTATATAAACGTAACAAGTGCATAAAGGTTCGGTACCCCCAATGAGGGATAGAGAGCCAGACTCATAAACCATTATCTCTTTACTCATGGGCGTAATTGAGGTACTGATAGAGGTAGATTTTAAAAAAGTTTCTAAAAGCCCTATTACATGGAGCGCTAATCTTCCCAATCAGACAAATTTGCACAGATATCATTCTGTGTAAAAAAGCGAACGGTTCTCTGAAAAAAACAATCATCAGCTGATCATTGGAGGAGCCTGGACAGGTAAGTACATCTCTTTATTATTTTACACTAAAGAAATCATTAACACTGTCCATGCAGTCCTGCCACAGAATTATCGAGCCATGCATAAGCTTGGTAAGCAAGTGCTGATCTAGCAGACTGTCCCTCGCTTACAGTGCGGGGTCAAGCCCTAAAAGAGAGAGACTGTCTTTGTTTCCAGCAGCAACCAGTGACAGAAGATTTCATTATTGAAGAACACTGAGGGTAATAAAGCTGCAATATGATTGACTGCCATGTGCAATATAGTCTATCTTTTATACAGCTTTCATAAACATTTTCTACTACGTTTTTAGAGATGTTAATTCTGTATATCGAAAATCTGCACATTCACATTTAATAGCAGGAATACCTTCGAAGCATCTTACAAATGCCTGGTCTGACATACACTCCTGAATGTAACTCACATAAAAAGCTTGCCTCGAGGTAGGCTCCTCCCACCTTTTCCACAGTCCAGCAGACTGCTGTCTCCTATGGGCTGCCCAGATGATCAGACGATTGCCAGGGCAAAGCCCCCTAGCCCAAACCCCCACCCCCCCCCCCCCCCGCTCTCCCTTGCTTGGTGTCGGTGCATGCAATAGCGCCGGCAGCGGGCGGGGGAACCAGCAGCAAGCAACGCTTTTCTGACAGGTCGGCGCTTGCTTGCTCTCCGCATCATCCTGAGTAGTAGGGGCCTTACCCTCAGCACTGAATATCAGAGATATCAATATGGGGCTTGTAAACACTCCACTTGGGGGAGAAATAGTGTACGCTTCCTCCACCTGATGCAAGACTCAAGTTGAGGCTATGTTCTTGCTCAGTGTATTAGACCTTTTTTAGCCTTATTCTTACACAAGGCTGTGTTTTGCTTTTGAAAATTATGTGTGTCTTAAAGGGGAACTCTGGGCAGGGGCCTTATTAGGCATATGCTCGGGAACGGGTTGCTTGAAAATAATAAAGCACACTTACCTCCCTGGCTCCTGTGCCCGGACCCTGTTAATCGACATGCAGTCGCCCCTGCTGCCAAAGTATGAGGTAACCATGGATACATCCACATAGAGAATGCAGTATAAATCATTGGTTCTATACTGCATTATATGTCCTGCAACAGCCTGTATGCATTTCCCATTGCACATGCTTGTATTTTGTTGTTAATTTATTAGAACACTGTTTATAGTATTCTCTCTTTTCCTGCATACTGTATGTGACATTTTAGTAAAATTTGTCAGTTGAAACTCAAACCTTGTTTTTACCCAAAATATCAATACCCATTATTTATTATATTTATATAAATTGCCGTTTATAAAACCATTTATTTTACATTGATAATAAAAAGTAATAATAATCTATTTGTTTTCCAGAGTTGTCCAGAATCAAGATGGACAACAACACCCACAATGACACATGTGACCTCTATTACCACCAGAACACAGCAAGAATTCTGCTGCCAATATTTTATAGCATGATTTTCTTGTTTGGATTGCTTGGAAACATCCTGGCTATGTTTGTCATCCACAAAAACAGGCGGAAGCTTAACTCGACCACGCTCTATTCAAGAAACCTGGTGATTTCAGACATCTGTTTTGCCATTGTCTCACCATCCAGGATTGTGTACTATGCTAAGGGTTTTGACTGGACATTAGGGGAAGCGCTCTGTCGAATAACTGCTCTTTTCCTATACATTAATACTTATGCTGGAGTAAACTTCATGACTTGTTTGAGCATTGACCGCTTCTTTGCTGTGGTGCACCCGCATCGCTACAACAAAATAAGGAGGGTGAAGTTTGCCAAAATCATATGCATTTTTGTCTGGTTGCTCGTCTTCTTCCAGACATTCCCACTTCTTCTACAAGATATGTCTTATTCGGAGCCAAATGGGAAAACAACATGTATGGAATACCCAAACTTTGAAAAGAATGAAAAATTTAAAAAACAGTTGCCATTTGTGCTTCTTGGAGCATGTTTTATTGGCTATTACATTCCTCTGGTAATAATACTATACTGCTATTCTCAAATAAGTATTAAACTCTGCCAGACAACAAAGAAGAATCCCTTGTCTGAAAAAACTGGGACAAACAAAAAAGCTACTAATACAATCATTTTAGTGATTGTGGTGTTCTTCATTTGCTTTTCACCATATCACATAGCCATTACCCAGCATATGATCCAAAAACTCATTCATGAGCCAGACTGCGAAAAGCAGAAATTATTTCAAGTTGTCCTTCATATCACTGTTTGTCTCATGAACCTAAACTGTTGCCTAGATCCCCTCATATACTTCTGTGCATGCAAAGGATACAAGAATCAGATTCTTAAAATATTAAGACGACAAGCTAGCATTACGTCTTCCAGTGCCACAAGGCCAGCAGGTGAAGAAATTTCACGAGATCTCACAGAAAGCCAAACAGTACAAAGTATACCATTAAATCACAAGACAAAGCTATCAGTGAATAAAAAATAAACCTGGGACTACAAAGTGAATTTCATGGCGCTTCTTGACAAACAGGAAATGGCAGTATATATTTTTGTATTATTCTACACTCTTATCCTGAAAAAAAGGATATATAAAGAAGGCTAAAATTGTTAACAGTCGTAAAGGGTCAACAAGAATTAGAAAAGCATAGCTACTTTTACTCCAAAAACATCTGTCCTCATGTTGTGTGTGGTATTTCAGTAGTTAAATAAGCATGGTTTACCCCTTACAAGCAACAGAAAATAGAAGAACTACAAAATGCATATAGTCCACACCTCCCCAGCAACATTTTCTCATCATAGACATGAAATTCCCCTCTGAACCCCACTATATATATATATATATATATATATATATATATACACACCTTTAAAAGGACATTTAGAGAGGGTGAGGCGTGATTACATCATGCTGCCCTGTGCTGAATAATAGAGGAGGTGCAATAGTCTGCAGTGAAATTAGTTGTTTTGCAACACCTTTGGGAGGGGAACTAGCAAGGGTGCTGGGGGAGAAAAGTAGAAAGGGTGGGAGGGCTGTGATAAACAGCTAAAGGGGAGCAATGCATTCTGGGGCTTTTAGTACTGAGCAACTGCTCAACCAGGGAGTTCAACTGTGAAGTTCAGATCTGAAAACTTTTACACGGCCAAATGGCATTAGTTTAAAGTGCTAAAAAGTAGTGCCATTTGTGCAGCCATATAAAAGCACTGCATCACAGTCTGTCTTTAACATTTTGTGGTTTTTCATATTAAAGCAGCTAAACCGAGGGGGCATTCCCCAACATTTTGGCACTAGCACGGAATAGAGGAATAAAGGAATAAAAATGGTATGCCTGCAATTCTAATGAGAGGCCCTATTTTCACCCCTGTTCAGCTGCGGACAGGTCTGCTTTGAACTCAACAAAACATTGTACATATATGTTGACTGTTAGTAATAAAAACATTTTTTAAACTTTCACTTGACACTGACAAAATACCCAACTAGATTTTGTAAATATTTAACATGATAAAACACAGTTAAAGTGTACCTATCATCTGAGAACACTTTTGACACGTCATAGAGACATGAGTTATGATCAATCCGGATCAGAGTATTCAGACCTGTACCAATTGGGAGAAGGAGCGGGAGGGGACACGCTGTTTGGTTAGGTTCACACTGCGTTTTCAGCATCCGTTTAACGGATCCGATTTTTTTAACGGTCAAAAGAGTAGTGTCAACAGTACTTTATTGTGCGTAAAAAAAACGCATCCGTTTTGATCCTTTTTTTTATAATGGAAGTCAATAGAAAAACGGATCAAAAACGGATGCACACAAATGCATCTGTTTTTTACAATCCGTTTTTTTGCAAATAACGGATCTGTTAAACGGATGCTGAAAACGCAGTGTGAACCTAGCCTAACATGGCCAACTCCCCCTCTGTCTAAGAAAAAAGAGTAAAGCTTATAATGTAAGTCTATAGAGCCTGACTCTCTTTCTTACACAGAGCTGGGAGAGGGCTATTCTGCAGCCCATCTTTTCCCCACTCGTTCTCCAGATCGATACGGTCTGAACACTTAGACCTAGACCAATCAAAACTTTTGACATGTCTCTATGACATGTCAAAAGGTTTCCAAAACGACAGTGACACTTTAAAAAACATCTGTTAAAAATGTGTTATGTAGAACTGTAAATTTTGTACATACATTTATATAATATGCATGTATGTCAAAACGTTGTAATAACAGGCAACTTAGCCTCACATCTGTAATGGTAAAAATAATGGAAAATAAAAAGAGAATTGATCACCTAAAGATCAACTACGAGCAGATCATGTCAGACTAATCTTATCAATTTTTTTTACTTTATCAGAAAAGTGTTGGATGAGGGTGGTGGCGTTGAAATCGCCTATCTGGACTTCACCAAAGCCTTTGTTACAGTTCCCCATAAAGAGTAATTATCGCAGAATTTCAAGTTGAGCCCATTTGTGAACAGGCCCAAATAGCTGATAGAGAAGTGCAGGAAGTTTGTTCCAAGCATCTACTACACTTTCAGTAAAGTAATATTTTCTATGTGGTTTCGGATCTTTCTCCCAACTAACATCAGATTGCTCTTTTTAATATGGATGTAAGTAAAATAGGAGGAGGTTTGGTCAGCAAGCTTTGTTTACAGATGAAACAAAACTGTGCTACCGAGTATGTTCTTAGAGGTGTCAGTAATATGAAAAATTATTTAGCTTTAATTGATGTGTCAAAGCAATGCAAACTGTTGTTAAATGTGTACAAATGTAAAATAATGCACCAGGGGTATCTTATCGGTAGGTCTGTATCAGCAAAGAATTTAGGAGTAGTGATTCCTGACAGCCTCAAAATGTGCCACAAATGCAGCCAGGCTGTACAGAAAGCTAATCGAATGCTGGGATGTACAGCTACAGCAGGTGTCTGCATCCTTCCAGCAAAACTATAATTCCCATCATATCTGGACAGATAAAGCTTTCTAGGCATGATGAGAATTATAGTTTTAGAAATTCGAGAACTTAGACAATCACTCCTGTAGGAGCAATGTGAGGATGGAAAGCCTACCAGCATCAGGAAATTGCACCTACTCCGTATACATTAAACAGAACTGCCGTATGCTTTGGGTTTGAAAGGCCAGTAGCCTAGCAGAAAGCACACAGGGTGGGCCCCTACTATCCTCTTAGGAAATCCACCAGCAAACCGAGACAAGTCATCATGAAATATCTGAATTATGCTGACAAATCAGCCGTCCTACAAGCTTTCAAGGAACCCTACAGCAGTGATGGACAACCTTTTAAGCTTGGTTTGTCAACATTCGGCTAAAAAATTAGTATAACTCGGATGGTGTGTCACTTTGAGAAAAAAAACACCATCATTTATCATTTAAATAACAAAAAAGTATACTTTTAATATATAACTGTATTTATTAAACCAAAAAATAATTACTGAGTGAAGTAAACAACAAAAAGGATGTTCATTCTGTGAGCAGAGAAAAGGGGCGCAAGAGAAATGTGATTGAAGAAATAGGACAGGCAGAACTTCGAGCTGAATACGCCACACGGACTACGCTCGTAAATTCAGCATCTTTTATCAGTGTGCAGGTTCAGCTGTGAAACTCACCCCACAATAGGTGCAACATAGAGGGGACTCACAGAGGCTCAAAAACAGTGAATATGTGAGTGCAACCAAAATCACCACTCTGAAGGGTTAATGTAACAAACCCATGCAGGTTTTTTAAAGTCTTTTGAAACAACTGGTAAACTAAGCAAATTCTCACATTTTATTTAGCTTTTATAATCTCACACACAAAAAGAAACACAATTTATCTGACATTAAATCATGACTACAAAGGCATTGTTTCACAATCTTCCAGTAAGACAGCAATGCGAGATTGGTTCATCTGCAAACCGCAGAACAGGGCCCTTCCTGTTACCTGGGCAGAATACTGTTCTGTGTTTTACAGCACAGTACATGGTAACAGAGTGCTAGATAGCAAGAATAGGATTATTAAACTTGTGGACTTGGCACCCCAAGGCTGTTACAAGGGGTTAGCCAGGCCTTTTAAAAACATGGTCACTAGAGATAAGCGAATTTACAGTAATAGCAAATTGCTTCATTACCTCTGATATCTGCTCATCAGTCTGCTGCCATTTAACCGACTGTGTCTCCGCTTCACTATTACTCATTATTTGCGCATCTCTAATGGTCACTTTCTTCCAGAAACCGCACCATTCTTGTCTCCAGTTTGGGTGTGGTTTTGCAGCTCAGTTCCATTGAAGCGCATTAACCTTAATCGTTATACCACACACAACCTTCAGACAGCAATGGTGCTGTTTTTGCAAGAAAGTAGCTGTGCTTTCTCTTATCCTGGATAACCCCTCTAAGCATTTAAATCTGACAGATGCTTTAATTTAAAGAGATTTTTTTTTAAATTTCAGCATCTCTAAAGTCATGAAACAAAATGTGGACATCGTGATTAAAATACTTATTTGCACAAACATTTGACATGCCGTCCAGATCAAACATTCAGACCCATGCTCCTCTTCCCAGATGGTGTCATTTCCCAGCTAGGATGCTGTTCCTTCTCCGTTTTGTGACTATCTGACTCACTGATATTGCTGTGTGAATCAGCAGTCACTATCTGTATGCATCTCTATGATCTCGATGAGAAGAGATGGAGAAAGGAAGTGGACATTTAATCTGCAGTAGCTGTCAGAGTCAGACAGTCACAATCACAGTCATGTGAGCAACCAGTGGGACCAGAACTGCTCTGTAGCCAGGAGGAAGAGAAACATCAACCCAGATGTTCAATCATGATATGTTACTGCCAGACAAAAAGAAATAAAAACAATGATAATATATATTGCTCAGGATAAGCTTTAAAGGAGAAGTCCAGTGAGAATTTTTATTAAAGCATTGTATTGCCCCCCAAAAGTTATACAAATCACCATAGTTATACAAATCACAAATATACGGGAAATGCTTTTAATTTTTTTTCCATGCACTTACTACTGCATCAAGGCTTCACCTCCTGGATAAAATGGGGATGTCACGACCCGACTCCCAGAGCTGTGCGGGCTGTGGCTGCTGGAGAGGATGATGGTAGAGGGATGCTCAGTGTCCCTCCAGTGCCCTGTGTCCCTCAGTGTCCCTCTGCCATCATCCTCTCCAGCAGCCACAGCCCGCACAGCTCTGGGAGTCGGGTCGTGACATCACGATTTTATCCAGGAAGTGAAGCCTTGATGTAGTAGTAAGTGCAGGGAAAAAAAGCACTTTATAAGCATTTCCCGTAATAAGTGTATATTGGTGATTTGTATAACTTTTGGGGGCTGTACAGTACTTTAATAAGAATTTTCACCGGTGTTCTTCTTTAAGATTATAACTGTAACACTGGTGGTTGCCTCATGCCACATTGTTCTTCCTGCTTATCCTCCAACAAAAAGCGATCTCCAAATTTATTTGGGGAACAGGAAAACCCCATATCAAACCATCTGTGCTTATCATAGGAAAGCTGGTGGACTGGGCTTGCCTTACTTCCAGCTCTACCAGGAAGTCACTGTCTTTGGGGCAAATCCTCAACTGGATGCAAAGCGTGACACAAAAGAGAATGGTGTCACTGGCAATGGGTTTGTCCCCTGTTGACCTCTCTCTGGTACCTTGGTTGGCTATATAGGATTGCCAATCTCTGGCCCTACCTAGTCTCTCATACCTTAAAGGGGTTATCCATTGCTACAAAAACATGGCCACCTTCTCCCAGAGACAGCCCCTCTCTTGTCTCCAGCTTGGGCAGGGTTTTGCTGCTCAGTTCCATTGAAATGAATGGAGTTTAATTGCAAACTGCACCTGAACTGGAGACAAGAGTCAAGAGGCCATGTTTTTGTAGCACTGGATAGCTCCTTTACCAGTATGGGATAAATGGGTAACTAAGTTTGGAATATCCCATAGACCTGGACCAATGACGCATTTGCTTAAAAATCCAGCCTATTCTCATCTTATCTTTTGCTGATGCTCTGATTTACCGATGAAGCATGGCAAATTAACTTTACCATAGGCCCCGGGCTGTCTACCAAGCCTGGGCCCTCTCTTCCCACTGTAACTATGGCAGCACTAGTGGAGTGTTCATAGTACAGGATAGATGTCATGAAGCCTGTGCAAAATTAGGGTAAGAAAGTGGCAAATTTTTGCAAAGAACTGTAGCCAGGAGACATTACACCACTGAAAATATAAGTTTTTTTGGGTGGCCATGGGCCCCCGAGGAGCTCAGGGCACCAAGCCTGAAACAAACCTATTATAATTCACTATTGATTTGAAGAAGGTCTCTGTTTCCTCCTACCACCAATTTTGAGCCCAGATGTACTTAATCATTTATGCATTTTATGTAGGTATTATGATGTTCTTCCTGTTTTGGTTTTCCATTTGTACCAATGTTTACTATTTGGACCCAATTTTATCTGTACTGCATGATAGGTATGATGGATGGCAATAAAAACTGATTATACATACAGTATATTTATCTTCACCACCACACACAAAAGCCTTTGTACGGATCATAAACTTTCTCTGCTGTACTATCATTCACATTCAGTTCCCTACAAACCGTAATAAACATTAGTACAACATTTCTGGTTACAATCTATTTTGTAATGTGCAAGTTACAAATAAGGTTTTCCAGCACTGCCCCAGTGTGTGCAAAAAATGAATTACAATTACACCATGCAGTGTACTTTACCCGACTCTGTTCTCTGACTATACTGTATAAGGAATAGTTTGTTGGCTCAGAAAAAAAAGCTATACTAATATATTAACCCCTTAAGGTCAAAGCCTATTTTCGTTTTTGCGCTTTTGCTTATTCCATTTTAAGTTTAAAAGTCCATAGCGCTTTGCATTTTTTCACCTAGAGACGTATATGAGCGCTTATTTTTTGCAAAACCAATTGTACTTTGCAATGACAGGCATTATTTTTCCATAACATATGCTGCGAAACCGGAAAAAAATCATTTGCGCTGTCAAATTGAAAAAAAAACGAATTTGTTTTGATTTCGGGGAGTTTTGCATTTACGCCATCCGTCCTATGGTAAAACTGACTTGTTATGCATGTTCCTCAAGTCGTTACGATTACTATGATATATAACATGTATAACTTATATTGTATCGGATGGCCTGTAAAAAATTCAAACCATTGTTAACAAATATACGTTCCTTAAAATCGCTCCATTCCCAGGCTTATAGCGCTTTTATCCTTTGGTCTATGGGGCTGTGTGAGGTGTCAGTTTTTGCGCCATGATGTGTTCTTTCTATCGGTACCTTGATTGTGCATATACGACTTTTTGATCGTTTTTTATTACATTTTTTCTGGATTTGATGCGACCAAAAATGCGCAATTTTGCACTTTGGAATTTTCTGCGCTGACGCCGTTTACCGTGCGAGATCAGTAATGTGATTAATAGTTCGGGCGATTACGCGCGCGGCGATACTAAATATGTTTATTTATTTATTTATTTATATTTATAAAATGGGAAAAGGGGGGTGATTTGGACTTTTATTAGGGGAGGGGATTTTTTATTAATAAAAACACTTTTTTACTTTTTTTTTTACTGTAACTAGAAGCCCCCCTGGGGGACTTGTATATAGACAGCACTGATCTCTCATAGAGATCAATGCTGTGTATATACACAGCAAAGATCGATTAGATCGGTCATAGATTACTATGGTCTGCTGCAGGCCATAGCAATCTATTGCCGAGCCGGGATCAGCGTCATTCCGACGCTGAGGCCCGGCACGGGCAGAAGAACGGATCTCCCCCCCGCGATCGCATCGCGGGGGGGAGATCCGTCCCACTAGACACCAGGGACGTGCGGCGCAGTGCCTCTAAGTGCAGCTGTCGGGTTTGACAGCTGCACTTAGAGGCTTAATTAGCCAGCGCGGCAACGGGACCCGCGCCGGCTAATAGAGGCACTGCCCGGCTGCACATGTCAGCCGGGATCAGCGCCGTTCAGAGCGCGGTCCCGGCGGGACCCCGCTCTGAACACCCCGAGCGGCGCCATGACGTATCAGATACGTCATGGGTCGCTAAGGGGTTAAAGGGGTAGTGCGGCGAATAACAATTATTCACTAAATAACACACATTACAAAGTTTTACAACTTTATAATGTGTGTTATTTAAGTGAATGGCCCCCTTTCCCTGTGTTCCCCCCACCCCGGAAGTGTGGTGCATTATATTCACCGACCCTGCCGCCATCTTGGGTCGTCGACGTCATCTTCGGAAGGCCGGCCAATCGCGGCTGAGCAGCTGATGACGTGGAGGGTGGCCGGCATGAGGGACGACTGGAGCGGTTTGACCGGCCTCCCGAAGATGACGTTGTGGACCCAAGATGGTGGCGGGGGTCGACAGCAATGGAGTAAGTGTAATGCACTACACTCCTGGGGTGAAGGGGACATGGGGAAGGGGGCCATTCACTTAAATAACACACATAACTCAGTGGTTAGCACTATAGCCTTGCAGCGCTGGGGTCCTGGGTTCAAATCCCACCAAGGGCAACATCTGCAAAGAGTTTGTATTTTCTCTCCGTGTTTGCGTGGGTTTCCTCCGGGTACTCCGGTTTCCTCCCACACCCAAAACATACAGATTTTAGATTGTGAATTTAGATTGTGAGCCCTAATGGGGAAAGAGAGCAATAATTGGCATAACTATGTAAAGTGCTGCGGAATCTGTGTGCGCTATACAAATAAAAGCATTATTATTATTATAATAACAAAGTTGCATAACTTTGTAATATGTGTTATTTAGTGAATAAATGTTAAACGCCGCACTACCCCTTTAAGCAGTGTAATATTACAGCATTATGAACCAACATGGATGATTTAAAAGCACCGCTCAAGTATCCTGTGATCAATGAATAATAGTAACATGCCACACCAGCACATCTACAATTCACATTTGACAATGGATGGCTTTCTAGTGGTCATTAAAAGGGGTTGTCCCACAATCAACAATGATAATCACCTATCTACAGGCTGATGGGCGATGATCGCCTGGGGCCCAATCTCCACCATGGGAAGAGGTACACAGTGCCTCGTGGATGTTAAGCATGCACACTGCAAATTCATTTAATTCTAAAGGGGCAAATGCATCACCTGCGCAATTTTTTCGAGCAGGTGGGTTAAGATTAAGAGGGTTCACCTCGCAATGCGTCAGCATGTTTTTTTAAGTGTTTTTTTTTAGATGTTGACGATACAATAAAGGATTTAAGTTTTAATGAAGCTGGAGACCCACAATTTTCTTCACTATAGGTACATTTTATCAGCTGTGCAAAATTTGAGGGTTGTTGCGTTGTTGCGACAAAATTATCATTAGGCACATGAGGCCTCATAAATCTAGCACAATTTTATAGCTCTTTTTTTTTTCTTTTTTTTATAAAACAGCTAGGTTAAAAAAAGACTATACTGGGTTAGGAAGAATAGTGTTGCACAATTAGTTTGCCCAAAAACTGAAAAATCAAACAAAATAAACCTCAATAACAAAGAAGCTACAAAGACACCATTCCGTGTGTAAAAACACAGTATTAGCCGGATTTCTAGCACAAATACAATGATGCATCTGTCCCTAAGTCTATTAGATGCCCTGAGCTTCTGATAAATAAGGGAGTGGCTGCGCGGGCCGTCACTGTCGTGGCGAGTCTGTCTCGGACGTAGCAAGCAGGAAGAGATCAAAGAGAAAGCTACAGGGTACCCAGATAGGCGAGACTGAACGAGAATGTAGCCCCAATAGCTATTATGCACCAGGAATATTCTTTTAGGGTAGCTTCACACGTACCGTATTGCTGCGTTTTTAACGCTGCGTCTTTATCGCGATTTTTAAATGCGAGTTTTGATTTTCACATGAAAATCATGTGAAAATCAAAACGCGCAAATAAAAAAACGCAGCAAAAACGCACCGATAAAAATGCACCGATACGGTACGTGTGAAGGCACCCTTAAAGGGAAACTATCAGCAGGTTTGTGCAAGCTGTGCAACTCTTCTTTCTGGCTTTGGTTTCCTTTTCTTTCTAGGTCCTGAAGTTTTAGAGAAGTTTAATCTAAACCAAATATACAAATAAGCTCGTTGGGAGCACTGGCGGCATTTCTCTGCCCCCCAGAGCACCCCTTCGTCCCGTTGCCTTTCGGTAAAGTCTACATATGTATATATTGGTCTAATTATGCAAATAGTATAAGAACATGCTTATGTTGATATCACTGAAGGAGGACGTGGGTGGGCCGAGAAATGCGCCCCCCCCCCCCCCCCGTGCTCCTAACTAGCTTATTTGCATTTCAATTAAAGCGACTCTGTACCGACACGTAGCCACACCGAACCGCCCTTACTGTGTAGTACTAGTATAGGTCCTCACGCCGTAAGCATCCATGGTCTCTCCCCGCCTCCATCCAGCCCAGAGGCGTGCTGAAAATGAGGAGAGGTGGGGGAGAGGCTCGGCAGGCCTAAGCACAGATGCTATAGGTCATGCCACATAGATTCCCCACTGCGTTGCAGAAATAAAACTAGTTTTTCTTCAAAATACCGACCCCATGAGAGAGGCAGACCCCCGAACTGGACACGGCGTGAGGACCTGTACAACACGGTAACAGTGGATTTAGCACGACTACATGCTGATACAGGTTTGCTTTAAACTTCTCCAAAGCGGCAGGACCTAGAGAAAAAAAAAAAAAAATAGACCAGCACCAGAATGATGAGGTACACAGCTACATGAGGTACACAGCTACAGGGGCATATCAACAGGTTTGTTTGCAGAAATCTGCTGATAATTTCTCTTTAAAGGGGTTGTCCGGCGATAAAAAATTATTCACAGAATAACACACATTACAAAGTTATACAACTTTGTAATGTATGTTATGTCTGTGAATGGCCCCCTTCCCCGTGTTTCCCCCCACCCACGCTAGACCCGGAAGTGTGGTGCATTATACTCTTCGCATCTCGTGTCGTCCACAGTCTCCGATCCTCAGCAGTGACGTCTTCTTCGGGAGGCCGGCGGATCTTCCTGAGTGCCGGCCACCCTCTGCAGCGTCATCCGAAGCTCAGCCGCGATTGGCTAAGCATAACTGTGCTCAGCCGATCGCGGCTGAGCGACTGATGACGCGGCCACGTCATCAGCTGCTCAGCCGCGATTGGCTGAGCACAGTTATGCTCAGCCAATCGCGGCTGAGCTTCGGATGACGCTGCAGAGGGCGGGCGGCACTCGGGAAGATCCGCCGGCCTCCCGAAGAAGACGTCACTGCTGACGATCGGAGACCGTGGTCGGCACGTGACAGGTAATGTATAGCGCACCACACTTCCGGGTACACGGGTGGGGGTGGTGGGACACGGGGAAGGGGGCCATTCACAGACATAACATACATTACAAAGTTGTATAACTTTGTAATGTGTGTTATTCTGTGAATAATTTTTTATCGCCGGACAACCCCTTTAAGGCTCAATGCCTTAGTACATGTGCAGCAATTACCTGGAGATCTAGTAATGTATGCTTTTCCATCAGTCTGCCCTTGAACTAGTAATTGTCTGACGTTATGTTGAGCCTATGATATCCAGCAGTCAATCTGAGGAGGAAGATAGACCTCATATTCCCTGTAGACACTATACCTAAACTGTAGTTACCAAGCACAAGGAGCTTAGCAGGAAAATCGGAGGGGGGAGGAAGGGGATAGATAGATAGATAGATAGATAGATAGATTTTTTGATTAATTTAAATTCAACAGTACATAAGGGATACATTTATGTGTATATATATTATATATATATATATATATACACACACACATACATACAACTATATAGGGTGACCATGCAGTATTAGGTACCAGTGCTATATCTGCTGCCTGTATAAGTGACTCTACATCTGTCCCACCATGATGATTTCTCCAAACTGTGACTCGCTCATATGGTAATAACGTCCTCACTAATAATGGCCCAACAGTAAATCCACCCATTAATAATGCCCCACTGTGCCCTAGTATAATAATAATTCCCCCAGTGCTCCCATATAGTCATAATGTGCTCCTGTGCCCCATATGGTAATAATGTATCCCTGTGCCCCATAGGGTAATAATGTATCAGGTGTCAGACCAGGTCCACTTTAACCAGAGGGCAATATACTATTGAAGGAGTGCACAGGGGGCCTATATACTACTGAGGGAGCCCACAGGGGGGCTATATACTACTGTGGAGAGCACAGGGGGGCTATATTCTACTGGGGGAGCGCACAGGGGGGCTATATACTACTGGGGAGCGCACAGGGCTATATACTACTGGGGAGCACACAGGGTGCTATATACTACTGGGGAGCGCACAGGGGGCTATATACTACTGGGGAGCGCACAGGGGGGCTATATACTACTGGGGGAGCGCACAGGATGGCTGTATATAACTGGGGGAGCACACGGGGATCTATATACCACAGGGACACCTTAAAACTATGGGGGCACAGAGGGGTGTAACTACTATATAGGGGTACAGAGGGGTGTAACTACTATATAGGGGTACAAGGGACCTAACTACTGTATGTGTTAGGGCCTGAAATATTTATCTGGCAGATTCTGGAGAGAAGATTTACAGCCGGGGAAGACATCATGATGGTGGCCCACGCTGGATGGAGCAAAAAAGAATAGGTGACAGATTTTGAGAAGACGCCCCCCTGTGAGTCACTGGATGTAACTGCACTCTGTTATAGGGTTGTAATGATAGGCGTCATGGTGTGACGGTATTATGTAATGGCATCATTGGTAATATCTTTCTGTTTTGTTCAGTGCACTTTTCATGTAATATGTAATCACTGTATGGTGGAAATAGAGTTATAAGGTAACTACTGTATGTATTGGGGCTCTTAATACAGTGTGGGGGCACTTTCAGTACATTATACTGTGTTTGAAGCTCCTATTTTGATAACGCGGTGGGGGGGGGGGGGGCACTCTTGAGGGCTGTGCACCGGGCCCACCAATGTATTAAAACGGCCCTGTGTCAGACATGTGGTCCTCTAACAGGTTCACACAATTTGTTGCAGATTTTGCTTTCTTGACACCAATAACAGATGGCTTCTGCCAGCAATGATAATGTATCAAACATAATGTTAAATATGGAGCCTGTAACACTGAGGACTTTCTCTCAAAAAAGATGAATCTGGAGACTTCAGATGTTTACACAGTTATGGAAGAGTTTCTTGCTTAGAGACTCTATTCACAACCTCTAAGACAAGACAACCAGACAGCCGACCCAAAAAATGTATTTAAGCCATATCCATCACAAACCAAGTCTGTCCTCACCCTGGATGGCCACATACAATTCCATACAATTGGAATAAAAGGGATACACCCTCACACATTCAAAAGTCATAATACACCAACAATATTAGTACACTTGTGGAATCTGATAGGATCCATTTGCAAATATCTTTCAGTCACAAAATATGACTGAACATGAAGGAAAAAAAACTGACGGTGTGACCAGAGAAGAGAACTAAACGATTACCATAATGGTGGGGGATGCCATACATAAAAATGATAAGAGACTCAATTCAGCTGTAATACCACTAGGTGGTGATAGAGATGCACAAAATCTCCAGCAATGTGTAATGTTGGTCAGAAACTCACCACTTTTTAAGGACTGCAAGAGATTTCCAGGAGTGTGTTCTCTCAGAGGTCAGCTTCTTGCTATGTATTTTTTTTTATTTATATGTTCATTTTTTTAAATAATAGTTTTTGGAGATAATGAGTGAGATTTTTTTTAAAATTTTTCACCTTGTTCAATAAGCATAAAAAGGAAAGTAGCATACCAGGGGTTAATGCAGTAGAGGTGTATAGTAAAATACTTGGACTCTCTGCTGCCAAAGTACCACTGCACTGGATGTGTGTACACAGTGATCTGCTCACTTGTCTGTCATCCCCAGAGTACCATGGTCTGCGTCTGTGGTCACTAAATGTTTTATACAGACTTTTTGCACCTGACCACTTATTTAAAATATGGGACCCAGTACGGATCTATGTAAATTGAGAATCAGAAGAGAAACAAGCCAACGTTATCGCTGCAATTTGAGTCACTGTTAATGTAACACTAATGATATTTTAAAAAATTGATATCACCTGGCCAGAGGTGGTGCGGTCCATTTTTCAAATTCCCACCATCTGCGCATTAAAAATGGGTTGTGCCACCAGGATCTTGGCAGTGTAAGGGCCCTATTATGCTGCGTTTACACAGAACGATTATCGTGCGAATTTGCACGATAACGATCAAATTTGAACGATAATCGTACGTGTAAACGCAGCGAACGATCAAACAACGAGCGAGAAATTATTCATTTTCATCTTTCAACAAGTTCTCAAATAGTCGTTGATCGTTCGCAAAAAATTTGCAGATCGTTCCATGTGAACAGTTCGCCGATTTAACCAATGTGTGATAAGCTTTAAGCGATCGCACAACGATTGCAAAACAAATTTCCGTACAATATATCGTACCGTCTAAACGCTGATCGTTATGAAAAAAAAAAATCGTTACTCCGACATCGTTAATCATACGATCGGGCGAATTATCGTTCCGTGTAAACATAGCATCACATGGAGCGATAATTGTCCTGATTCAGACAACAATCAGCCAATGAAACGATCATCGGCTGAGTGTTTCTATAGGTCCAGACCTAGAATAATCAGCCGCTGATCATGGAACACTACATGTAATAATGATGCGCAGCCAAAAATTTAACACACAGTTAAAACAGTACCTGTCCCGGTGTTCTTCTGCGCTTTGCATGCGTCCCAGCGCCATGGTTGCTGCTTTAGAGAGGCCTGTCTGAGCTGACAGGCTGCTCAGCCAATCACTGGGTAGCATGCAGAATGCAGGAAGACCAGGAGCAAGGACAGGTAATGTATAAACTATTGGGCAAGGGCTGCCTGGACATCGCTAACTATGTCTGTGCAGCCCTTGCTAAATTATTATCGGGCCATGTAATAGGCCAAGTAAACGAGTGGCGATCTAGCAAAAAAACACAAGGTGTTGTCAAGAGGTTATGGGTACATTCACACATACTTAAAGGGGTACTCCAGCACAAAAAAAAATTCTAATCAACTGGTGTCAGAAAGTGACAGAGTTATAATTTTACTTCTATTAAAAAATCTCCAGTACTTATTAGCTGCTGTATGTCCTGCAGGCATATGTGTATTATTTCTTTACAGTCTGGAGAGCAGGAGAGGTTTTCAATAAGGATCAGTTCCTGTCACAGACAGAGGGGGCAGCAGAGAGCACTGTGTCAGAATGATAAGTTGCTAAGTACAGGAAAACTGGAGATTTTTAAAAGAAGTAAATTTCAAATCTCTTGCATTTTCTGACACCATATGATTTGAAAGGAAAACATTTTTTTACTAGAGTACTCATTTAACCCCTTAACGACCCATGTTGTATCTCATACTTCATGGCGCCATTAGGGGGGTCAGAGAGGGGCCACGCCGCACCCCCGCTGTGAACCGCCATGATCCTGGCTGCTTTCTGCATTTAAATGCCCTGCACAGCGCTATCCCTGGTGTCTAGTGGCGGGATCTCCACTCCATGATGTGACCGCGGAGGGGAGATTAATTCTTCAGAGCCGGCTGGGGCTCACCATCAGACTGATGCTGGTCCCGGCTCGGCAATCTCTATGAGAGATCTGTGTAATTGTAATGTGTATGTTAAAAAAAAGTTTTTTTTATTAATAAAAAAAATCCCCTCCCCTAATAAAACTTTGAATCACCTCCCCGTTTTATAAATAAAACTAAATAAAAAAAATAAACATATTTGGTATCGCCGCGTGCGTAATCACCTAAACAATTAAATTATCACATTCCTGATCATGCACAGTAAAATGGCGTAAAGCGCAAAAACCCACCAAAGTACAAAATTGCGCACTTTGTAATAAAAAGTGATCAAAAAGTCGCATATACACAAGTAAGGTATCGATAGAAAGTACAGATCGGGCTTCCAGTTCCGGCGCGCTCATGGCTAGACACGAATGAGAGCTGCTCCGGACCTGACGGGCGAAAAACTGCGTCCCCCTCCAATAACCTTCACCAGATCCGGGCTGGGGACTACCAAAGTAATAGCCCATAAACCTGCTACATGGACAAGTTTGTCCAGAAGACGGGGGACCGAGTATCCACACCTGCTCAGAGCCACAAATCCGGCGGGAAGGGAAGCCAGCAGACTAAGATGGTGGCGGCGGTTCCCATATCCCCTGACACGAAGGAGACGATCATCCCTATGTCGCAGCAAGCCAGCCAAGACATGTTTGCAGCAGACTCGGGAACAGAGCAGGCCATCCTGGGACTACAGGTATCGTGAAAGACAATAGCACTAGAGGTAGCACGGATACTTGCCCCCGATCTAATAGCATCCCTGGGTTCCACAGCGGCCCTGACCCAGATACAGCAGGAGGTTAAACAGCCCGCTGAGCAAAGAGTAGTCACCCTTGAGGAGGAACTGTTTGAGACACAATCCCAGCAAGGTGACTTGGCTAAAATAACTAATGACTTGAGAGATAAAACGGAAGATCTTGAGAACCGCTCCCGTAGGAGCAATCTAAGAATTGTCGGGCTCCCTGAGTCTATACCACAAGCCCAACTTGCTCAAATATGCGCCACTGAACTTCCACAAGCACTGGGCTTACAACAACCCTGCCCAGTGGAAACGGCGCACCGCCTAGGTCCGCCATTATCTCGCCCTACGGGGAAAGACCCACAAAACCTACGGAGTAAAAGTGACCGCCCGAGACAGGTTATAGCCAAGTTCCTAAATTATGCAGACAAGGCGAACATCTTGTTCCACTTCAAGAGAGCTACCACAGAGATTCAGATCAGGAACCATAAGGTCCTCCTGTTCAGAGATTACTCCGCAGACGTCTCAAAGCGCCGCAGAGCCTTTTCTTCACTATGCTCCGAGCTGTTTAAGCAAAAAAAGGAGATTCTACTTGCAGTTCCCAGCGACCTTGGTCATTTATAAAGAAGATGGTTCCACTGCCTCATTCAAGTCCCCGGAGGAGGCCAGGCATTTTCTGGAACTTATGTCCAAAAATCCTACACAAATCCGGGACTCTGCCAAAAGACATTATACAGACAGTCCCAAGACGTTCTCAGACTCCATGGACTGAACTCTGATACACAGCTATGCCTGGAGGAAAAACTTTTATTATTGTGCCTTGAGAGGGTACCCTTTCTTTCTGTTGGCTGTCTGGCCAGGACGATTTAGTTAATGCTTAATAACTCATATAAATTAGAGAACAACGAGTTTATGCTAAGTGTTAAAGCATAAGATGTGACGGATGATCAGGATCCGCATTATGTTTTTGAGTTATGACTCCCTATTAGTTAGGCTCCTACTGTTAGCGGGAGTCGCCGAATTCTCATAGTGAATGGCAGTTTTTTTTCCCCCCTTCTCTTCCCGCTCCCCCCCACGTTCTCTCCCTTCTCCGTCCCCCCTCACTCTCCAATCCCTTTTCCTCAGCTTCGTCTCCCCTAGCCCTCTTCCTCCCCCCGTCTGTATAGGTCTTAGTGGCTGCGGTGAGATTAAAGGACAAGTGCCATGAAAAACTTTTTCCCAGTAATTGAAGCACATTACAAAGTTATATAACTCTGTAATATGCTTCAATCACCTTCAATCACCTATCTGCCTCCCTTCCCTGTCTTTCCCCCCCTCCACCCCCCACCAGGAAGTGTCCTAACTCACACAGACCTAATTACTGCCGTCACCGTCACCAGGCAGCTCCTTCTTGTGAAGATTCATCAGCAGGAGGGCTGCTCTAGGTCCTGTTACACCAGCCCCCCCCCCCCCTTCCCAGTCCAAGTGATGGCTTGCAGTTGTTCAGCCAATGGGAGCTGATCAAGCTGAGTCACCTGACAAGGCAGGGGAGGGAGAGGCTGGTGTAACAGGAGAAGGAACTGAGAGAAGAGCTTGGTGACAGTGACGACAGTAATCAGGTCTGTGTGAGTCAGGACACTTCCTGGTGGGGGGTGGAGGGGGGAAAAGACAGGGAAGGGAGGCAGATAGGTGATTGAAACATATTACAGAGTTATATAACTTTGTAATGTGCTTCAATTACTGGGAAAAAGTTTTTCATGGCACTTGTCCTTTAACCGGGCCACATAGGTTGGAACGCTGTGCTGACAAACAACAGCGTCAGCCTGGTCGGCTCTCACAAGGGTCTGGTAGTTGGGGTAATGCGAGGGCCCCTAAGTGTGCGAAAAAATAGAGGCTCATTCACTGATTTTCTCGCAAGTTTCTTCTGTTTTTGCATGCTTTTACAGCAAATGTTATTTCATGTGTGTAACACTATTTGTTTAGTGTGTATGTTTGTGGCCAATGGATCTGTGTATGTCTTTGTCCGCGTCTTTTTTGTTGTCTGGAGGGTCAGCCGGTCATATACTCTATGTTACCCTAATAATCATGACATACATCCTACTCCTTTGCTGGTGTATCTATGAGAGTCACGACATGGAACGTAAAAGGGCTTGAAGCCCACACTAAACGCCTCATGGTGCTTAGGCACCTCAAGAAGCTTAAAACGGATATTGCACTTATAAAGGAAACTCATCTGGAGGAAAAAGATTTCTTTAGGATGAAACGCATTTGGGTGGGTGCTGTAGTGGGTTCATCAGCAAAGGAGGGTAAGGGAGGAGTATTAATCTTAATTCATAAACGCTTATCACATATGTTTCTGGATTCTTGGCATGATGAAGAGGGGAGGGTCTGCAGGGTCACGCTGGACACTCCAGGAGGCAGACTGAGCACTTATTCTGTGTATGGTCCAAACTCTACTAATGCCCCCTTTTTTTCTTCCCTTGAGCAGAAACTACTAACAGATGGGGAACGTTTCAAGTTGGTTGGTGGGGATCTAAACGTAGTCCTATCTGAGGAGGAAGACTGTAAGCGCACGATGTCACGAGCAAGCCAACCTAGGCCTTTTCGCCCTCTTCTTTCTCAGTTCCTGGAAAATACTGCTCTCACGGATTCTTGGCGGTATTACCACCCAGCAGACCTTGAGTACACCCATTTCTTGCACCCTCAGCAATCATGGTCGAGGTTGGATTATATCTTGACGTCTAGCCCCCTCTTAGCTAGGGTAGAGGCCTCCGATATTCATGACATGATGATCTAAGATCATGCCCCGGTCAGTATCTCCATTGTAGATATATACCCCAAGGGCTCTGACATTTTATGGCGATTCCCAACTTGCCTGATGAAGGATGAAGTCTTCTGCTCCCAATTAACTATTTGGTGGAAGGATTTTCTGAATAACAACGCATGTCACGAAGGGGAGCCGATACTCTTATGGGAGACGGCTAAAGCAGTGATGCGCGGTAAGATCATATCTTACTGGCTGGGAAAGAAGAGGGAGAATCAGAAGGCATTTCATGAGGCCACATCCCGACTGCGAACCGCATATACCATTTTTTTACGCAATCCGACAGATCAACACAGGCAAATCTGGATGACAGCTAAAAGGGACATGGACAGGGCGTTGGAGGCGACAGAAATTTTCTTTTGGGATCAGAAAAAAACTGACTTATTCAAAACGGGAATAAATCGGGTAAATTGTTGGCCAACTTAGCCAAGGGATATAGGGACCCCAATAATATTTTGGAACTGAGAGACATAGGGGGGACGGGGACGCTTACTAGGGACCCTAGACAGAATTATCGTATTCTTCAAGAATACTATGTCCGGCTATACAAACAGGGGGAACAGAACCTAGAGAAGGGAAGGAGGTTCCTGGAAGGTATTAACCTTCCAAAGGTAGATCAAGATGACCTAGAAGTACTGAATGCTCCCATCACCCCCGAGGAGTTAGTCCAGACGATTAGAGCCCTGAAATCTCACAAGGCCCCAGGCCCAGACGGCTACACGTCTGAATTCTATAAACACCTTCAAGAGGATATAACTCCGACCCTCTTGTCCGTTTATAACACCATCCTAAGGGGTGAGGGGACCATTTCTTCTACTGACAAAGCTTATATCAAAGTCCTTAATAAACCGGGCAAAGACCCTACTCTACCTTCATCCTATCGCCCTATCTCTTTAATCAATCTAGACTTAAAAATCCTTTCCAAACTCTTCTCTAACAGACTGATGGGTGTCATGCCAAAACTTCTAGGACCAGACCAGGTTGGGTTTACCCAGGGTAGATCCACGGTTACAAACATCAGATCCTTTCTTGCCATCCAGGATGCGGTTCAGTCCAGGTGCTGTGTCGGCCACCCCCCAGCTCTTTTGTCGATAGATGCCGAGAAGGCTTTTGATAATGTCAGCTGGGGGTGGCTCGACATGGTCCTGGACAAATTCGGATTCAATGGATTGCTTAGACAGTACCTGAAGGCCATTTACACCAGCCCCAAGGCCAAAGTCTCCACACCAGGTTTCCTGTCAGACGCCATACATTTAGAAAAGGGCACACGACAGGGGTGCCCGTTATCGCCCCTGCTATTCAATCTATCTTTGGAGCCCTTGGCAAGACACCTGGTGTCGAGCTCGCTGTACAAAGGGGTCTTAGTAGGGAAGGAGGAGACAAAGCTATTGTGCTTTGCTGACGATCTACTGCTCTGTCTAGGGTCCCTGGAGGATCAACTTGCCCCCATACTCCAAACCCTAACATATCTCGGATCCTTCTCGGGGTACAAAATAAATCCTACAAAAAGCCAACTACTGATCTTAGGCCCCTCATGCCCTAATAAATCACGGTTAACAGGGGTGGAAGTGGTACATACCCCCATCACATACCTAGGTATTAACATAGGCCCCACTTCTCACTCCCTATATAGGCTCAACTATCCTCCCCTCTTCCTAAAGATCATTAAGGAGTTAGACAAATGAAAGGATCTTCCACTTTCACTCACAGGTTGCGCGCATCTTATGAAAATGATAAGTTTTGCGCGGTTATTGTACCCTTTGCAGACTCTACCATTATTGGTTAAGCATGTTGATGTATGCCGCCTTCAATCAGCCTTCAGCCTGGGGTAAGTGCCCAAGGATCGCATATGATAAATTATGTTCTTCTAAACCCCAGGGAGGTTTAAATTTGCCCAATATCAGGCTCTATAACCTGGCTATTTTTCGAACTACCAGCTGGAAACAGACTTAGCCTCCCCATGGGCACTATCCACCCTATTGCATGTAAAAATCAAAGACCTGCCTAGTCATCTTAAGTCTCATGTAGTACTCAGGGATACTATGGCGGCCTGGAAGGCGGCAAGAAAAAAGTTTAAACTCCCATTTTGCCTTTCCAGATACCTCCCGCTGTGGGGGAATCCGACCTTGAAAGGCGATATTCCAGTTCAGATTGAGTCTGTATGGCAGAGTAGGGGAATCAGGGATGTAGATCAGCTCTTGAAATTGGGAGAAGGAGCCTTACTCCCTTGGGATCAATTCAAGACAACATTCAGATTGCCAGTAGGCCACTTCATCTATTATAACCAACTGATATCGTTTTTGGGAGGCCTGGTATCAAATTTTGCTAAAACTGTGGTGGCCGATAATTTTGATGAGATCATGGGTGCTCCCACAAACCCCGGTTCTTTGGCGGGTATATATCTAGCCTTAAAGACCCAATACCTAGCATCACTGTCCCAGACTATGTTTAGCCATTGGGAGACCTCCCTGCGGGTGGAGGACTTCTCGCTTAAACTGTCAAAAGGGATACAGTATGTTAGGGCAGCGATGGTAAACGAAGTTTGGAGGGAAATGCACATGAAAATGCTTCACAAAGCTATTTATGTGGTCCATTTTCTTATAGAGAGGCCCCTGTGCATTATTTGAGAGCCTGCCCCAAGTGCTCTCTGGCAAAAGCGGACCTGTTCCACTGTATGTGGTCGTGTCCTTCATTACAACAACTGTGGAAGGAGTCTTTGCAACTGATTGAAAAAGTCTGGTCGATCCAAAGACCATTTCAACCTATTGGCTGCCTATTCCATTATATAACTAGAATGTCTGGAGAGGATTCTCAAGACCTAGTGGCAGTCAAGGGAATCCACACAGTGCTGTTAGCAGTTAAAAAAATGTCTACTTAGACTTTGGCTGAATCCCACGATACCATCAGTCTCAAAAGTGACGGATCAGTTGAGAACGCTCCTTCACATAGACAGGCTAGACATGTTGCGTTCCATGGGGAAGATCACCAAACAATTTTTCCATAGGTGGAGACCGTTCCTAGAAAAGGTTTCTTCTCCGGACGAAAGGAGAAAAATTATGTTACAGTTTAGATGCTCAGAATGGTACTGTACTTAAGATCTTAGAGGTACATTGTGGGTGCTAAAAGTCACTTAAGTGCCATATACTGGCCTGGCTGATTCTTTCTGTCTTTGTCTTTGTGTGTGGTTTTTTGGTGTGTTGTTGTATGGTCTGTGTGGGATGTGCGTCTGTCGTGGATCCATTGGCCACAAGTTGAGTTGTAGTAAAATGTCCCATAGTTGTTTAGGGACGAAGTTCTGATTTTTGTTTTTCTAATGCTTTTCTATGAAAGAAGGACCTGTTTTGAGGGCCAAGTCCATGTATGTATTTATGTGTGGCGAGGACTTCAAGAGGCACCTATGGGAAGTGGCGGTCAAGGTAACCGCAGTCGAAAAACCATTCCCCTTCCTATGCACAGTTACAAACAATTGACTCTGTATATAAAGGTGTCTCCCTCTGTACTCATGTTATCCAAATGTACAATACTCGGTTGTTTTTCTTTTTTGAACGACATGGCCTGTGTACACTCCAAAAATCCCAATAAAATTGTTTAAAAAAAAAAAAAAAGAAAGTACAGATCATAGCACAAAAAGACCTCACTCAGCCCCATAGACCAAAGGATCAAAGCATTATAAGGATAGTAAGAGCAATATTAAGGAACATTTCGTTTTTTAAAAAAGATTTCCATTTTTTAAAAGCGGTCCGATAAAATAAACGTTATGCAAGTAGCCTATTAGAGATGAGCGAACCTCGAGCATGCTCCAGTCGATCCGAACCCGGACTTTTGGCATTTGCTTAGCGGTGGCTGCTGAACTTGGATAAAGCCCTAAGGCTATCTGGAAAACATGGATATAGTCATTGGCTGTATCCATGTTTTCCAGACAACCTTAGAGCTTTATCCAAGTTCTGCAGCCCCCGCTAATCAAATACTGAACGTTCGGGTTCGGATCGACTCGAACCCGGTTCGCTCATCTCTATTGCCTATCATTGTAATTGTAACAACTTGAGGAACATACTATATATATATATATATAACACATCAGTTGTACCATAGACAACATAAACGCAAACCCCCTTCCCCCCCCCCCCCAAAAAAAAAATAAGAAAAAGTTTTATTTTTAATTTCACCACACAATTATTTTCTAGTTTCACAGCAAACTTTATGCAAAAATTAAGCCTATCATTGCAAAGTACAATTAGTGATGCAAAAAACAAGGGCTCATGTGGGTCTTTAGGTGAATAAATACAAGCACTATGGCCTTTTAAACACAAGGAGGAAAAAACAAAAATGCAAAACTGAAAATTGGCTCCGTCCTTAAGGGGTTAATATGCTGCATACCTCATACTGCAGATTTGATGGTAAAGATTTAAAGGAGTATTCCCCCCAAAATTATTTTTGCATTAATACGCTGCCCACCCGTAGCTTTCCATCTTTCCAATATAAAGTTATTATGGATTCTGCACAGTTTTGCTGTTATCCAGCTGCATTCACCTCCATGGATTGCATAGAATCATCAGACCTCAGTCCACACCGAAACGCTCCCTGCTCCTGGCCCCCACCCTCCGTGTCGGCATCACGTGTCCTCAGTCCCAGCACAGTGAAGTGACTGAGAACACTGATGGGGTGGCTGCTGTTACAGAGGGAGACAGTGATCAGCGAAGCCGTGACTGCATCCCTCTCTAACAGCAGCCACCCGGTCACCCCCAGCCCAGAGCTCACCCCCTGTGTCCAGAGCCTCCCGGCACCGTCCAGCACTCACCCGCAGCACACAGCCCCCCCACCCCCATCACCCGTGGCACCGCCAACTCAGCCGTCACCGCCAACTCAGCTCTGCTACGCCGTCACCGCCAACTCAGCTCTGCTACGCCGTCACCGCCAACTCAGCTCTGCTACGCCGTCACCGCCAACTCAGCTCTGCTACGCCGTCACCGCCAACTCAGCTCTGCTACGCCGTCACCGCCAACTCAGCTCTGCTACGCCGTCACCGCCAACTCAGCTCTGCTACGCCGTCACCGCCAACTCAGCTCTACTACGCCGTCACCGCCAACTCAGCTCTGCTACGCCTCCCCGCCAACTCAGCTCTGCTACGCCGTCACCGCCAACTCAGCTCTGCTACGCCGTTACCGCCAACTCAGCTCTGCTACGCCGTCCCCCCAACTCAGCTCTGCTACGCCATCACCGCCAACTCAGCTCTGCTACGCCATCACCGCCAACTCAGCTCTGCTACGCCTTCCGCCCAACTTAGCTCTGCTACGCCGTCACCGCCAACTCAGCTCTGCTACGCCGTCACCGACAACTCAGCTCTGCTACACTGTCATCATCTCCTTCATTGTCTCAGCTCTGCTACATCGCCATCATCAGGTAGAAGCATTGCATGATGGGAAATATAGTTTCTTGGATATAGATCGGCTTTTAGAAAAACTTGTAACTTAGGAACGGCAGCAGCTAGAAAGATGGGAGACGACTCAAAATACTCAGCGGGACTTGGTGAGTAAGGCCAGCTAGGTTTGGGGGCATTTCATTTTTTTAGCTCTTGGGGGGAGTACCCCTTTAACGCTGCAGATTTCGAATCCTGATTTTCACCATCAAACAGCAGATTAAGACTTTTTTCAATCAAGTCCACCACTTCCCTTCTTTCTTTCAGACTATACAAATTTAGTTATCGAAGTCTCCCTTGGTTAGTTTTAAGGGGTACCTGTCACCTATGGCATTCCCTCAGTAAAGGCAGCGTAACTTAGGGACAAACAAGTATTTTTCACTGGTCTGTCTGTTATACTCGGATGCACTAAAGTTTTAGAGAACCTACACACGTAACGGATCAAGCAAGCCGGAGCAGGGACCCGGTGAAGTATAGGCTTCGGCAGCCGGAGGGGTAACAGGGCGGGCTGCTGACAAACTCGCAGCGGGATATGCATCCTGCTGCAAGTATGTCTGCCCATAGACTGTACAGGGCAAGGATCTGCAGCGTGTCTCACTGTGAATTCGCAGCAAGAAACCCGATGCGGATCCGTTACGTGTGAACGAAGTCTAAAGGGGTTGGCCACTTTATAGTAAAATTGTTCAGTGTACAGTATTGGTAAGTGTACTCACAGCAACTCCCTGTGTCCCTCATAGAGCTAAAATCAGACTCCCCTCCTCCAGACTGTGCTGCCCTTCTTTGTGGTTAGTCTGCCCATAAGATGGTTGACACGGAGAAGCAAGTGACCATGCACCATCCACTGAGCCTACATATGCCTATGGTGGACACTGGGGGGCAGGGCATGGTCACATGCTCCTCCATGTTGGCCATCTTATGGACAGACTCATCACAGAGCAGGGCAGCACAGCCTGGAGGACAGGTGTCTAATTTAGCTTTATGGGGCTGCTGTCAGTACACACTGAACAATTTTATTATAAAGTGACCAACCCCTTTAATAGAGCCAGTGATCAGCTTGCGTTTCAAATGTCAGAAAATAATCTTTAATTGGCACAAAGCAGATGAGTGCTTAAAGGGCAACTCCGGCGTGTCCCCCCCCCCCCCCCCTTAACTAACACACATTACAAAGTTATATAACTTTGTAATGTATATTAGTCACCTGCCTGGAGCCGTTCCGCCTCTTTCTCACAAGCGGGGGGCGGGCCTGGTCATCCTCTTCCTTTAGAATGAATGGGAACGAAAAGGCTGCCGATGTGCACCAACAGCCTTTTTATTGGCTGGAATTGGCTCATTGGCTGTGATTGGCTAAGCAAGCTGGAAGCCATGTGATGCGATCCAGCCAATGAAAAGGCTGCCGGTGTGCATGCGCATTGGCAGCCTTTTCGCTCTCATTCATGCCGTGGGACCCCGGAAGTGAGGAAGAAAGTGGGGGGGTTGACGGGGATCTTGGCCGGCGGGATTTTTGAATGGCGATCGACTTAGGAGGGATGGTGAGTATAGGGTCTGTGTCTGTTATCGTTTTTTTTTTTTTTGCTGACGCCAGAGTTGTCCTTTAATACAGCCTTTAGAGTTATCCTCTCATCTCACACCAGTAAAATGGTACAATTTTACAGACAACTACAGTGTTATCCCCCTACACTGGAAACCACTCAAAACACCATTTATATCTCACTAAGTAAACCTGATTGAGACAGAGCACTAGAGTCTTTGTAAATTTGTGTTACTAAAGTGTAAATGTGCACCAGAAAAAGGATTCAAGAAACCAAATCCAGTGTTACTACTATGTACTGACACATTGTTCTTTCACTTCCCTGCACTAGGTGATGCATGTATGGTTTACTTCTGTAAAATAATTAAAAAAAAAGAAATATTTTTAAAGTGCCCTATGTGAGAATGCCTGTTTATGGGTAAAAGAGAGTTGACTGAAGGTGCGTGTAATGAACTAACAGCATCTCACACATATAACCAGCCTTAATAATGTCTCAGCAGCAAACACTGTACAACTAAAAAGTAAGTTAATCTTGTCCACTTGGCATATTTGTTTAAGGAAAAGTAAAGGCAATGATTAATAACTGTGGTTATTTTATAGCGGCTACTACCTCTAGCAAACCAGGTTCAAGAGAAAGCCAACATAAATAGCGTTTTCCAGTTAAGAGACTGGTATAGGAAAATGTCCAACCCCAACAAAACACATCTGCTTCATCTGGACCCCTTCCAGGGCTACTGGGCAAGCTTAGTGACCTCATAATACCCACAGTAGAAGCAAACACTTTCACCCAAGTAGTAATAAATGGCCAGCTTTCAAAGCAATGAATAATAGCACCTCTCAGGATGCTTGCTGTAGCAGCGTGTGAACCTACTGTGATGCTATATACAGTCATGCTGCTTCCTCATAGTAACAACTCAAGGGAATTTATTCCTAATAAAACTTCAGTTCTGTAGGATTAAAATGGTCCTTTTAGGTAATGCATAAGTTCTGCTTGATGTAGAGCATTTCATCACCCTCACACTCCATTGCTATGCTATTCCTTGTATCATACAAATAGGCAAATAAAGAGGCTGACGCGTGAAGTCTTGAGGGAGGATACTTCTCTGCACTGTATTTCAGCCAACACACACACATTGGATTCACACTTTGCTTTTATTTCCTGACTGCGAGTACCCTAAACCTGTCAGCAGGAGGAAGTCACAATCTGAGGAGCATCTGAGCAGCACTGAGCGCTGGGGAAGTGGTCACTATGAACTGAAAGGTAAGTGACAATAGACTGAATAAAGACATGCAAACAATAAGTACTACAGGTATAATTACAGCATTAACAGGTCTGCTAAAAACAATAGGATTTAGTCATGTTTACATTATGTCAGTACGCTATAATAAACCTAAAGTAGAATATCTTGTGTGTTACTGAGCAAATAATAAAATGATGCACTTAGGGTCCATTTACACAGAAAGATTAGCTGACAGATAATTTACCAAAGAGTTAAAGCCAAAGCCAGAAACAGACTATAAACAGAGATCAGGTCATAAAGGAAAACCTGAGATTTCTTCTCTTTTCAAATCCTTTCTTGCCTTTGGCTTCAAATCTTTGGCAGATAATCTGTCGGATAATCTTTCTGTGTAAATAGACCCTAAAGCAGATAAATGAAAGGGTTTATCCAGCCCTACAAAAACATGGCCACTTTTGCAATACTCTTGTCTCCAGTTTTTTGTTTTGTTTTTTTTTGGGGGGGGGGGGGGGGGGGGGGGCAGGTATGAAACTCAGTTCCATTGAAGTAAATGGAGCTTAATTGCAAACCACACCTGATTTGAAGACAAGAGCCGTAAAAAAAAAAAGTGGCCATGTTTTTGTAGGGCTGGAGAAACCCTTTAAAGACATTCTGAGAAAAGGCTGTGTACAAGTGTAATGACATTCTTATGAATACCAGGTTTAAATATAAGTAAAGGGGAAGGCTGACCATTGATCTCCACAGTAAATTGTAACAATCTCAGCGCGAATAACTAAATTAGAATCGTATAACTATTGCTGAAAGCCCTGCCGACCACCACCAGTGCAAACTTTACTGACATACATACATTTTATAGAACAGAACTATTAAAGAGTCCAGCAATGTGTCTTTGTACTTTGGGAAGGTGCACTCTTGTTTCACCTGTACAAGTTCCTATAAGGACACTGCACTGGGGGATGTATGGAGGCTGATTAAACAGAAATGGACACCATGCTTCATCATGGTTGACTTCAACAAAGTCTTAGAACCACAGAGCACTACAGTCCAGGTACCAGAGGTTTACTACCTGTATATTTCGAGAAACATAAAGCAATGACTAAATGCTTAACAATTGCTAGTATGGAATGTCAGTAGAAATTGTCAAATGGGACCCAATGATTGATTATATACATTGAGTTGAAATTTCATTATGTTTGTTACGTTGACTACACAGCTTTTATAGCCATCAGTTCAGCCATAAGCTATTCTTTCCAACCCTTCCCTATACATGCATGGTTGGCTAGGTGTACTTGGGTTCTCAAAGGAGATACCTAAGAATCAGATATGTATAAAATCAACCTACCTGACCATTCTGGCTGTCACTAGGGCAGGTTCTGGACAAACACATTAATCTACTGTATGTATATGGGCATCTTTAGTGAAATTATATTAATTATAAGACCCTCCCTCTCTATCTCCTTCACTTAAATCTATGATTGCTAATTCAGTACCAGTTACCACAACTTTATTTACAGGTTAGAAAGAGCAGAATCTTTATCAAAATGTATAACCTACAAAGTTAAATGTTTTACTTAGTTAAGAAAATAAACAAACACCAGTAGTTCAGTGATGACATTAAGGATAGCTTCACACGTACAGTATCGCAGTGGATTTTTTGCTGCGAATCAGCAGCAGACTTGACTAAATGAATGAACACAGTATTAAATCTGCACTGTCAAATCTGCTGCATTACAGTACGTGTGAAGCTACCCTAAAAGGGTTATCCAGCATTAGAAAAACATAGCCACTTTTTTCCAGAGACAACACCACTCTTGTCTCCAGTTCAGGTGTGGTTTGCAAGTAAGCTCCATCCACTTCAATGGAACTGAGTTACAAAACACCATCCAAACTGGAGACAAGAGCGGTGCTTTCACTGGAAGAAAGTGGCTGTGTTTTTGTAGCGCTGGATAACCCCTTTAAAGTGACTCTGTACCCACAATATGACCCCCAAAAAGCGCTTGTACCTTCGGATAGCTACTTTTAATCCAAGATATGTCCTGGGTCCGTTTGGCAGGTGATGCAGTTGTTGTCCTAAAAGACAACTTTTAAACTTGCAGTCATGTGTCAAATTGGCGTGGCCTACAGTGTCTTTGCCCTAGCCTTGCACCCCCTCTCTGTCCCTCCTCCCCACCCTCTTGGCAGAATTTCTTTTATTTCTCACTTATCTGAACACTGCACAGGTGCCTTAACAATCAAGCCCATGTGCAGAGTTCACACAGGTGATGAATAGTAGAAAATCTGCCTGAAGCATTCCTAATGATGAGGAGGATGGGGAGGAGGGATAGAGAGGCGGTGCAGGCCTAGGGCATGGGTACTCTAGGCCACGCCAATTTGACACAGGACAATAAGGACAATAACTGCATCACCTGCCGAACGGACCCCAGGACAGATCTTGGATTAAAAGCAGCTATCTGAAGGTACAAGTGGTTTGGGGAGGGCAGATCGTGGGTACGGAGTCACTTTAAAGAGGGACAGATCACTAGCCTCTACACTCACCTGGGTGTCAGTTGAAATCAGCAAATTTTAGAACACAACTGCATGAAAAGAAAGGTAACACAAGGGATTGTGTTATGAGGCTGTAACAAATACTATGAATGTCTGTGTGTGTGTGTGTGTGTGTGTGTGTGTGTGTGTGTGTGTATGTCTGTGTGTATATATATATATATTCCTGGCATGGAGGGGTTGTAATGTGTGCAGCGCTGCTTCAGTGTGAGTGACAATGCACACATTTAACTGCTTGCAGTCACTACAATGGCACACAGCAGCAAACATGATGCTATATGCATTGACCAATAAAGGCAGTCTACTATTGCTTATAAAAGGCTCCTTTTCACATAAAAAAAAAAAAAAAAAAAAATAAAAAAAGGAAACAAATTTGGCATCGTAGCGTGTGGAATTGTCCCTAAAAAGGGAGAAAAAACAGCAGGATTGCTGTCAGGAAAAAAAAAAAAAAAACACATTATCAAAAATGCCATTTACACCAATAGACCACCAATAAAAACTATAGAAACTATAGAAAAATAAAAGCATTGTCTCTTAGAATGCAAAGAGGAACACTGCTACAGTGTGACCTAGACATATATGCATCAATTACCTTTGCTCATGAAGGGGTTAAAGTGATACTGTCACCCCAATATTCCTGTCTCCTTTTATCATTGTTGGACAGTGTAAGCCCCGATAATCGTTTAACCGTCACCGATGTCCTTGCAGCTCTTGCTTAAACTATATACTTTACCTATCCACGCTCCAGGGCTGCTCCTGCGGTCCGCTTCTCCCGGGGTCCTGCGTGCTCTAGCTTCAGAGCAGCCAATGACAGGCTGGGACCACCGCGGCCCGGATTGGCTGAGCGGCCTGTCAGCTGATAGGCCGCTCTGAAGCTAGAGCGCGCGGGACCCAGGGAGAAGCGGACCGCAGGAGCAGCCCTGGAGCGTGGATAGGTAATGTATATTGTCAGTCGCCAGCCGCACACCGCTATTACACGTAGGGCCCGACAAATATAGGTTCTAATCTATATCAACGATCAGTTGTCGATCGTTGTATTTATTACATGGAGCCATAATCGGCTGAATCGGGCCGATTATCGTTCCGTGTAACAGTACTCTAACTAAGGTGGGACTTATCGCCTATTAAACCCCCTCTCCTTGCCTCATCACAGGGGGGAGCGTGGTTAACAGCACTAGACCCAGGCAGGGAGTAGGGCTCAACAGATGCTAAGCCCCACTTTACATGACAGTTTCACTTTATGAAGGTGTAGAGTAATGGTAGACATGTCTCAGCAGAACAAGCCTCACATTTGCTGACAGAAAAGAAGGATCTGTTCCTCTTTGTACGTGTTGGCAAGACCAATTAAGCCTATAAGTTCACAACACCTGCCAGCCAAGCTGATTCACATCACAGTGGCAGTAGCTGCAAAGATTAAAATACAGTGGTGCCTTGGATTACGAGCATAATTCGTTCCGGGACTGTGCTTGTAATCCAAATCCACTCTTACACCAAAGCAAATGTTCCCATAAGAAATCATAGAAATGCATACAATTGGTTACACACCCCAAAAATAATGATTTATTATTCTGAATAACAAGTAAAACAGATGAAACAAACCTTCAGAAACAGCAGAATATGTGATATTATAAGTTACTGTACAGTAATGGAGAGGATGGGAAACACAAGGGCTGACAGAGACTGCAGGGAGCAAGAAGGAATGAGCAGGGCAGGTGTGAGCACAGTATAGCAGCACACTCTGTCCAGGGAGAGAGGGGTTACAGCTATGAAGGGATTACCTCCACAGTCCTGTCCCCTAATGTAAGCCCCAGCCTGAAGTGGATCTGCTATGATTTGGAAGGTGAGGGAGACTTCCTGGGTCAGAGTACAGTGCTGTAGACCCCTCTATGCAGGCCATGCCCCTCCTCCACTAGCGCTCCCACCCAGTACAGGGAGCTCCTAAACCAAAACAATGCTCTTAAACCAAGTTACTCTTAAACCGAGGTACCACTATACATTTCATCAGGTAACATATACAATATGAATTCCAATTACTAACACACTAGTGTCATTGCTTTCACTTACAACAAAGCCATGACTTAGGGATCCCAACACACTCCTCTGGCCACACTGCGGCATGCCTTACCACTACTACCTCCTCCCTGTTTGGCATGTATATTCATTGCAGCTTGGCCTCCTGCTTCCTGGTGACGTCATCTTCAAGCTGTTGCCGGCATGGGCCGTCCACTTGCTGGTTTGCACCCTGGATCTGTGCGGTCTGCATGGCATTATCAAGCAGGCGCCATAGTGCGAAGTAGCGGGGCAGGTGCGCCGAGGGCCTGAAGCCAATGCTCTCAGTTGATGCGATCAGTGCACCTGCATCGCACTACAGAGCATGGACATCAATGCCGAGAGGAGCGCACAGACCGCATAGATATAGGGTGCAGGCACAAACTGGCAATGGGTGCGCGGCCCGTGCCAGCAACAGCCCATGAGCGCCTGACGATAACGTCACCAGGAAGCAGGAGGCCGGGCCGCAATGAATATGCATGCCAAACAGGTAGGAGGCAGTAGTGGTGAGGCGTGCAGAAGTGCGGCAAACATGCCTCACCGCTGCTCCTCTGGCACTTGCTACCAACGTAATGGGCCAGATTGTAAGCAAACTACAGCACCGAGGGCAAAAAGAAAGGTAGGCCACGCAATGGGGGACACATCTGCACTACACTGTCAGCACCTCAGGACCTATTGCATTGTTACTAATCCTCCAATAATGAAATGTACTGGTTGAAAGTCAAATACAGTTAGGAAACTAAAAGTTAACAGTAAGAAACAAACAGGAAAGCAGTGAGTGCAATGAGAATCTTGGGTACTTATTTTTAGAAGACGCGATTAGTCACTAAAGCACGTTTGAAGTAGAACTGTGTTTTATGTGGCTATGCTCCGAAATGCTGTGGAGTCTTATTCATGTAAGATTATATCGTGTATTAATTACCAGGAAAGTGTAAACTGCAGAAGTGAGTGAATTACAAGACTGCAAACATTGTCTGGCAGGAAAGGGGAAATTTCCATCCTACAAAAGCCCCTTAACCAAGAAGGATTTCTGCCCTTACATGGACTATGGCTGTGATCACATTAATTAAAATCGTGGTTAAAACGTTTCTTTACTTACACAAACGTTTCCAGATAATATAAAGTATGTGAAACCAAGACACAAACAGACAAAAACAAAGTTATTTTTATACCTAGAGTACAAGAAGTGGCTAAGTAATACAAGGCAGATACACAGGGGCTTTATCAAGCATGCTCCATGGCACCCTAAAGATTTGGGGCATCCATGAGCCTTTTGAAAATTTTATTTGTGTACAACTGTATTTATAATGTATGATAGGAAACTACAATAACATTTTCTAATAATACTATACAGAATGACATGTCAATCTCATCATAGAGAGATATGCAAAGGTAGCTCTCCTTCAAAGAAAAACTCATACTTGCTAGCCTAAAGTCTTCTGCATTTACTAATTGGCTAGAGATGCATTAGTGGCAGCTAAAGATGATGGGGAACTAATTCTTATTGTAGAGATCCTGGGATTCTACATGGATACTTCTTTTTAGACAATGAATGATCCATTGGAAAAAGTATGCTCTCCTCTAAAAGAAAGAAAGCCATCTCACACTAGCCAAACCAGAGTCTCCTCCAAAAGGAGGTGTTACTCATCTGTAGAGAGATGTTTCAAGGCTTATACACCGCTTACATGGGGTACTGATTCACACGGATGAGACCCAGAAGGGTAAAGAAATGTATTGAAAGCCAAAGGTCTCTAGAACCACTAGAACTCTTTATTGAAAATCAGAAGTTAAACGGGTTGTCGCATGTAAATAAGTGTAAACTGATGCATTGTGTGACACACACATTTCAATTGTAAGGGTACAAACCCACACACCGTATACATAGCAGATACGTAGCAAAAACGCAGCAGATTTGAAGCAGATTTGGTGGTGCAGATTTGATGCTGTGTCCAGTTATTTAGATCTAATCTGCTGCGTATTTGTTGCGTATTTGTTGCGTGTTTGCTGCGTATCGCAGCAGTAAATAAGCTGCCTATACGGTGTGTGGGTTTGTACCCTAAAAGTATTTTTGAAAATGAACTGTTTGAGAAAAATATACTTACTAATACCCCATGTGCCTGATTTGTGACTCGCCTTTGGGCATCCACTCATGTTCAGTTCAGGTGGGTCACTCATGTTCAGTTCAACTGCAAGTTGTGATGTGTCCCATTAGTACTAGCAGTTGGTCTCCACTGCTCATGCAAGCAACGGGGACTGCGGGAAAGAGTTTGCAATGTTGCATAGCAACATCAGATACCTTGCACTACAGGAATGCAAGTTATTTTACTTAAAGTGGGACTCCTAAAAAATAAAAAGCACAAAAAACATATAGATGCACCCATTCATCTCCGACCAATTGTTTGACACCTTTCCCAGAATAAAACTTTTACAAATTATCCCAGTTTTACATCAAAGCACCTGTCTAGGAAACTAGATCTCCCAGCATGCACTGCATGCTGCCAACTGTCAGGCACCTGTCCCTGTCTTGTACTATCTGCCTAATACTGGCTCAATCTGCTTCTGCTTTCACAGTAAAAGTAGTATGTGTCTATTTATCTATATAGTTAGATTAGAGAAAGAGAGTGATATGTACAGAATGTCCTTTCCCTTATACTACTCAGGAGAAGCGTTTTTTTCACCAGTCTTGGCTAGGTGATCACTGTGTGATGTCATTGGTGGGCGGGGTTACAAATGAGGTTATACAGCTTGCCTGACAAAAGAAGAGACAGAGATCATGTGACCTTTGTCTCAGAAGGGAGGGGAGGACAGAGGAGTCAAAGCAGAATGGACCATCTATCTATTATCTCTTGGTAAGTGGTTCATATTTTATTAAATCCTATATAACCTTCAGTTATAGAGAAAAAACATCAATGATGCAAATGCAAGTACTGGTGGTATAGTGGGATGATTCTTTAAAAGATTCGTTGATTCAAATTCAAAAATAGCAGCAGACGTCCAGATTGGACTTCTAAAACAGCTAAGCAAGAGAGATTGCTTTTCTTCGTATCAGCTATATATGTTCCCATATAAATGATCCTCCAGTTTTACAAGACCCTTGAAAGCAAATATATTCCAGTATAGATACAACCACCGTTTTTAGATTGTCACAAAATCTTTAGTTCTGGTGTTCACAAGGCTGGAGACCCAATAACTGTAATGGTTGGCCTGACACATTTAAAAAAAAAAAGTCTTAATGGAAGAGGGGAACTTGGATCAATATGTGCAGGCAATTTTGAAAATGTGAAGCAAGCAGGAAGTATTATACTTATATCTATTATACTTGCAAAAATGTAAAAAAATATAAAAAAAAAAATACAGCTCACGATTAGAAGAGTCTTGTGTAACAACAAGTGTAATCAGAAGGAGGGTTCCCGAGCTTCTGGGCGTTGGCCAGATTTCAAATGCAGAAAAAAGCTTGTAGACTAGTAGTGGAAGCCGGCACTCCAGGACGTATTGGCAACTTAAACTTAACTTTTATTCGTGCACTAAAAACTAAAAGGATGCATGACTGGACGTGCGCGTTTCATGCAATAGCGGCTAGGTCCAGTCATGCAACCTTTTAGTTTTTAATACACGAATAAAAGTTAAGTTTTAGTTGCCAATACGTTTTGGAGTGCCAGCTTCCACTACTCGTCTGCAAGCTGTTTCCTATATCTATCATACTCCCTATATACGTAAGCCAAAAATGTACGTAATTGTAACGTAACAGGAGCAGGATAAGGTTTTTAATTATTTTCAGGCTAAATTGTTATAAAAGGTTGAGGATAAAACTCCACTTGACTTTACTATTTTTTACAGTGGTAGTCTGCAAAACCCTAGCAAATATACATTTAATGCTTGCATTATGTATGCTGTTGGTTTTGATTTTAATTTTTTAATTTTCCATCATTTAGTGCCCCAATATACTGCCCATGCTTCTGTATTGCACCCTGAGCTGGTGGGCGGGCCCTAAGATCAGTTAGCTTATTTAGCTGTAGGAATGCGAGGTTTTTGTCCAATCAGCATTCATCTTCACTGCGCCCCAACTGACATCACTTCCTGCATTGTCTTTTTTTTTATTTTTTGCTGTTACTAAAGGGTCCAGGGTATGAAAAAAAGAGATACGGTAGAGTGGCGCTATGCCCGGAAAAAGACACGTCTTTCACCCGTCTGGCCCACCTTTGTATTCTATTAGGGTAAATTCTGGCCAGACTTTCTATCCTATTAGAGTAAATTCACACGGACGGATCCTCAGCAGATTTTACGCTGCATGTTTACAGCGAAATCCACTGCGGATCCTATGCCGATGACTTTCAATGCAAATACATACTCTCAGCTGGGAGTATGTACGTGACAGTGCCATTAACACCCCGCCGGCCAGAGCATACATTACCTGCTCCATGCTCCAGCTTGCTTCGGGGGCTCTCAGCTTGACGTCCCGCTTAGCCAATCAGTGCACTGCCCCAGCCACTTATTGTCACGTACATACTCCAAGCAGGATGTAAATCCTGCTGCGACTATGTATTCGCATTGAAAGTCATCGGCATAGAATCTGCAGCGGAGTATATACAGCGAGTATATACCAATCTCTATATTTTAACTGGAAAAGTTGGGGTCATCTTATACGCCCTTTCATCTTATAAGCCAGAAAATATGGTAATTAGATTGGAAAAATGTAGTATATTATCTTCTCTGCTGATTTACATTATTAACTGGTAATGAATGTTCCCCTCTTAAGCTGACCTATCTGTCACAACCCTAATAATTACTATATAATGGATTTATGTTTTGTATTGGAATCTCTCTTTAATTGCATGTGTATGTTCCATTCAATCTAGAGAAACATTGACGCTTCTCATTATTGAACCATCCCAGTCCCGACATACAACGTTTTGGAAGTACCGACCACCCCCACCCCCCACATGCCATATAATTTAAAAGCAACTGTATTTATCATGGGTATTAATAATGTGCTTCTCTCTCTGTTCTTTTAGGGACCAAGTTTTGTCTTTGAGAGAGAATAATGGAGAATGGGAATCAAAGCCAAACAACTACTCCACATATCTGGCAGTTTGAGGAATATGGAATTGCTGCACTTGTATATTACAGCATTGTGCTGCCTGTTGGACTATTTGTTAATATTACAGCACTATGGGTCTTTAGCTGCACTACTAAGAAAAGAACAACTGTAACCGTGTATATGATGAACGTGGCACTGCTTGATCTAATGTTTCTCTTATTTGTTCCATTTCGTATAATATACTATGCCAAAAAATCCTGGCCCTTTGGAGATATATTCTGTCGAATTATGGGTGCAATTACAGTTTTTTACCCGAGTGTCACATTGTGGTTGCTTGCCTTTATAAGTGCTGATCGATACATGGCTATTGTGCAACCTAAGCACATCAAAGAACTTAAGAACATTTCAAAAGCAATGACAGCATGTTTTGGCATTTGGATAATGACCATTGTTACTACAACCCCTTTGCTTTTTGTATACGAGGACCCCGATAAAAAATATAATTTTACCACTTGTTTTAAACTGTTTGACATTGTCTACCTCAGACAAAATAACATATTGAACTTTGCTCGCCTAATCTTCTTTTTCCTGATTCCGCTGTTGATTATGATAGGGTGTTATAGTATCATCATTTACAGTCTTATCAGTGGCAGAACTTCTCGGCTCAAGCCTAAAGCGAAGAAGAAATCAATTCGCATCATAGTGACTCTAATCGTGCAGGTTCTGGTGTGCTTTGTGCCCTTTCACGTATGCTACCTAATATTAATGATCCAGACACATCAAGAATACTACATTGCTTGGGGAAAGGTGTCCACGTTCCTGATGAACCTCAGTACATGCCTGGACGTTATTTTATATTATATAGTCTCTAAGCAGTTCCAAGCCCGTGTAATAAGTGTTATTTGGTATCGGAACTATCTGCGCAGTGTACGGAGGAAGAGCATGAGATCAGGCAGTATCCGCTCTTTAAGCAATGTCAACAGTGAGATGATGTGATCAGTCTACGTTCTTTACTTGTAAATAAAATAAATGTACATTATATATTCTTCTGAATTCAAGGGTGCAAGATTTTTTCTTTTACTCCATATCATAGTTAACAAAAAAAAAAAAAACCACAAACAAATAAATCTGATACCATGTATATATTACATGTGTCACGCCAGCTGTTAGCAGCTTCATATACTGCTGTGTACGGCTAGGTTCACACTGCATTTTGAAATCCGTTTTTCCATTGTAAAAAAAAAAAAAAAAGGTTCAAAACGGATCCGTTTTTTTTTTTTTTTTTTTTTTTTTTACAGACAGAAAAACGTAGCTGACACTACTTTTAAGTCTGTTAAAAAACGGATCCATTTTGATCCAATTTTTTTTTCAATGGAAGTCAATGGAAAAACGGATGCACACAAATGCATCCGTTTTTTTCATCAGTTTTTTTTTTTCAAAAAACAGATGAAAAAAATGGATTGCAAAAACGCAGTGTGAACCTAGCCTACCACCAAAGATACAGCAGAATACTCTGGAATACGCCAGAAGATAGGGACATTTGCAATTTATCCACAGGGACCTAGATTTATACGTGTGTGTAAAATAGAAGCTGGTGTAAACTGCCCACAGCAACCAATCACAGCCCAGCTTTCATTTTACCAGACTTGAAAGCTGAGCTGTGATTGGTTGTCATGGGCAGTATTGTTGCTTTACACACTAAGATAAATCAGTGCACCACGTTCAGCAATATTCCAGTCTCTACATGTATGGATACAGCTGAGAAGTGTAGAGTTTTGCCTTTTTCTTTACATTCTGTACTAAAAACTGAAACACAGGGTTTTGCTGAAGCTTTTGCAAGCAAGTTGTTTTCATAAGAAACTCTCAGAGTTGTGGTATTTGTGATGATATGTCTGGCACACTTTTAGGGTATATTCACACGGGCGGGCTCGCAGCGAGATTCTCGCTGCGAGCCCGGCAGGTCCTGGCAGTTCCCATACACTACATACTCGCTGCGGTCTAAACGACCGCAGCGAGTATGTAATTATACCGCCCTTAACCCCTTCTGCTCCCGCCGGCTCCCCCGCTGTAAGCAGCACACATTACCTGTCCTTGCTGCACGGGTCCGGCGTCCTGCTCTCCCGTCCGGCCAATTAGTGTGTTGCCCAGCCGCAGCCACTGATTGGCCGGGCGGGAGAGCAGGACGCCGGACCCATGCAGCAAGGACAGGTAATGTATGCTGCTTACAGCGGGGGAGCCGGCGGGAGTAGAAGGGGTTAAGGGCGGTATAATTACATACTCGCTGCAGTCGTTTAGACCGCAGCGAGTATGTAGTGTATGGGAACTGCCAGGACCTGCCGGGCTCGCTGCGAGAATCTCGCTGCGAGCCCGCCCGTGTGAATATACCCTGAGATGTCTGGTAGTGTTTCATTCAGAAATGCTTATATATCATGAGACAGCTGCTGCAATTTACATGATATACAATATTGGTGACAACTGCATTAAGGCAGTATGGTTGCGTTCGCATGTACAGGATCTGCAGCAGATTTGATGGCACAGATTTGAAGCTGCAGATTTGTTTTAAATCTGCACCATCAGATCTGCTGTAGATGCTGTACGTGTGAACGCACCTTACGGGTACAAACACACACACCGTATACGCAGCAGATACACCGCAGATCTGCAGCAGATTTGATGGTGCAGATTTGATGCTGTGTTCAGTTATTTAGATCTAATCTGCTGCGTATCTGCTGCTTATCGCAGCAGAAAATACGCTGCGCATACGGTGTGTGTGTTTGTACCCTTGGGCTGGGTTTACACTACGTATATTTAGGTCAGTATTGTGGTCCTCATATTGCAACCAAAACCAGGAGTGGATTAAAAACACAGAAAGGATCTGTTCCCACAATGTTGAAATTGAGTGGACGGCCGCCATATAACAGTAAATAACTGCCATTGTTTCAATACAACAGCCGTTGTTTTAAAATAACAGCAAATATTTGTCATTAAATGGCGGCCATCCACTCAATTTCAACATTGTGTGAACATAGCCTTTCTGTGTTTTCAATCCACTCCTGGTTTTGGTTGCAATATGAGGACCACAATACTGACTGATATATATGTAGTGTGAACCCAGCCTAAGGGTGTGTTCATACGTACAGGATCCGTAGCAGATCAGCAGATTTAATTGCGCGGATTTGATGCTTTGTTCAGTTATTTAGTTACATTGATATTTGTGCCGTCAAATCTGCTGCGGATCTGCTGCAGAACTACACCATCAAATCTGCTGTGGATCCTGTAGGTGTGAACGCACCCTAAAGGGGTATTCTTATCTCCACTAACTGTTATACTTGTAGGACTTGTCAAGATAAATATTTTTGCAAATACAATAATTTAGCAACCTTGCCGCCTTCTTCTCCTGATGGGCCCGATCTTTTTGTCCCATTGCTGACATCTTGTTGTCAAGTTACGGACCACCACTCTGCTCTAAAAACAGTGGTCTGGCTGGTGTATATATAGGAGGGATTTATCAAGATTTGTGTTCTCATAAATTAGGCCCGTCCCATTTTTCCCGTCCGGATTTACTAGGAGACGCACACGGTCATGCGCCCGACCCTGCGCAATGAAACGTCCAGCAGGTGTAGATGTGTATCATGATTTACGCCTGCGGCAGGCAGGCGTACGTAGGGAGATGGGGTGGATCTGCACTTTCTCCCTGGCGTACGCCCAGCTGTAACCTTCATAAACGTCCCCCATGGTGTACATGTATAACAATAAAGTCAATATGTACACTATATCTACACTATGTACTACACCCCTTTAAATCTTTGTCTTAAATTATAGGTAGAAAAAAAAGACACTGGGGCGTCTTCTGGTGTAGTGTCATAAAAATGGCACTGGGACACAGGGTGGGTAAGCAAGTAACCACTTGAGACCGGCATGAGACTGTTGGTCCGTTGATCTTGACTTGAGATCATTCTTTTCAACTAAATTATAGGTACAATTTCCCATATATAAAACTGTATAATAGTCTGCTTTCCTTTACATCAAAGTTAAAAGGGAAAGTATCATGATAGTAGTAGTAGTAGTAGTAGTAGAAGTAGTAGTAGGTTTTGTTTGTTACATATATAAAAAGATACAGAAGGTTGTGGTTGAGGTCTCACACAGAAGAAATGAACCACATTTATCATACACAGAATTGTAATGCAAGTCAAGTTACACCTAATAAAAAAAGAGAGAGAGAGACTTACAATCCAGAAGGCAGAGTAGTTAGTGTTACACCAGCCACAACTTCTACAGCTTCAACAATCAGGATATCAAAAAGTGCGGAAAGTATCCAGGTCCCAAGCAAATATGACTGCAAAAGAAACATAACATACATACATTTTACCACCAAATAACAAATTAACCATAGAGGGAAAAAATGTGTTCTTAAGTGCTGACATTTCACTCCACCTATGATAAAATGACACCTACCCACTCCTTTACAGGCAACTGGAGATTCTCCCACTTAGGTGAGTGGCCAACTAGTAACTGATACATGCAAAACTAGTCTCAATGTGTTAACCCCTTCACAGCAGACTCTATATGAAGATCGCTTACAACACTGATCTGTGCTATGCAATGGCACAGCACATGACCAGTGCAAGCAATCTAATAATTGCTTCTAATATTCCTTTAGTGGGACCTAAAAAGTGGGGAAAAAAAGAAAAAGAAAAAAAAAAAATTAAAAAAAATATGACAGTCCTTCCCCCAATAGAAGTTGAAATCACCCTCTTTACTAGTTTACAAAAAAAAAAAAACATGTAAAAATAAAAATATTTATTATCGTAGTGTGGGGAATTGTTTAATCTATTAAGATATAACATTATTATTCCCATACGATGAACAGTGTAAATAAAGGGATATGGGGGCGTGGCTTAGCCTGCAATATGAGCAGACGTGCTGTGTGGAGCTCCTGCCAGTAATCCTGCATATATCCTGGGCATCCTACCATTTCTTGCTTCCTGACCATCAGTGTGCCGCCGGAGGGGTACGGGGAGAAGGCAGCTGGCGATATGTCTCACAAACAGAAAGGACCCCCTAAGGATAAGCCGGGTAAAGGTGGCACGGCGCTCAGGCCTACACAGAAGGCGCCATCTTTGCTGCGTGACCCGCCGGCAGACATAGTTACGCAGCTCCGTTGCTACGTCCGCACCCCCAACCAAGTGACCCATGCGGAGGACTGGAGTGAGGACTGGGGGCAGCGCAGCAGGAGTGGCTTGCTCCTGGTACCAGCGACGGGCCTGTGACTGAAAGCCCCCCGGTATCCAAGATGGCGCCCGGCTCGGCGGGAGGACGTGAGAGTGGCGCGGAGGAGAGTGGAGGGGAGAGTCCCCGGACTGAACCGCCGGCACCGACCATACAGGACGTCCTTGTGGCGATCTCTAAAGGCAACCATCACCTAACACAACTTATGGGAGGCATGAGAGAGGAGATTAACTTGCTGCGGCATGATATGCAGAAGCAGTGGCGGATTAAATATACCCTGGGCCCCGGGCTGTCCACCCAACCTGGGCCCCCCGCCCACCCCAGCAGGCTGTGTGGGGTATATAAGAATACATAGATCTGTGGGGGATCAGTATATAGAAGTGACCCCAGAACATCACTAATAGGGGGAGATGTTTTTATTCTATCCCCTATTAGTGATGTTCTGGGGTCACTTCCCTGCACTGAGCCCCCACAGATCTATGTATTCTTATATGCCACAAAGCATCCAGTGTATAATGCACCTAGGACCCAACTACAACAGCTGCAGGCACTACAACTCCCAGCATGTACTGACAGTCTGCAGCCCTCATAATATGCTGGGAGTTGTAGTGCCTGCAGTTCTAGTTGGGTTCTAGTTTAAAAGTTTTCGCTAGTGTACTGTAGTGACCCCGGGGCTGTGTCAGTACACTACCGCAAACAATACACTGACCCATTTAGACCCCAATGGTACACAGGCTCTACACACTATAGGGCTGGGTTCACACACAGTATATTTCAGGCAGTATTTGGTCCTCATAGCAACCAAAACCAGGAGTGGATGGAAAACACAGAAAGGCTCTGTCCACATAATGGTTAAATTGAGTGGATGGCTGTCATATAACAGTAAATAACGGCCATTATTTAAATATAACGGCCATTGTTTTGAGATAACAGCAAATATTTGCCATTAGATGACGGCCATCCACTCAATTACAACATTATGTGATCAGAGCCTTTCTGTGTTTTCAATCCACTCCTGGTTTTGGTTGCTATAAGGACCTGACATGAGGACCAAATACTGCCTGAAATATACTGTGTGTGAGCCCAGCCTATAAGTGATTACAGTGCAGTTACTAATGACTCACAGGTGACGTCTTCTCCGATTGCCGTCGCTCACTTTTTCCTTTCTTCTCTATTTGGCACAGCATCATGAAGACTTCTCTGACCCCAACTCATCTGCAGGCGGGGAGCTGGGGGTGACTGGGGAAGATAGGCAGCGGGGGCGACAGGGGGAGAAGCTGGGGTGACAGAAGCCGGGGGGGGGGGGGGAGCTGGGGAGGCAGGGAAGCAGCAGGGGGAGAAGATGATGGGGGTAGCAGCAGGGGGAGAAGATGATGGGGGTAGCAGCAGGGGGAGAAGATGATGGGGGTAGCAGCAGGGGGAGAAGATGATGGGGGTAGCAGCAGGGGGAGAAGATGATGGGGGTAGCAGCAGGGGGAGAAGATGATGAGGGTAGCAGCAGGGGGAGAAGATGATGGGGGTTAGCAGCAGGGGGAGAAGATGATGGGGGTAGCAGATGGGGGAGAAGATGATGGGGGTAGCAGCAGGGGGAGAAGATGTTGGGGGTAGCAGCAGGGGGAGAAGATGATGGGGGTGGCAGCAGGGGGAGAAGATGATGGGGGTAGCAGCAGGGGGAGAAGATGGGGCAGCATGGAGAGCAGCTAAGGGGCAAGGGGTAAAGCCGAGCGGCAGGGGGTATAGTCGGGCGGCAGGGAGCCAGGGTGAGCTTCCGGCAGAGAGAGCCTGTCACGCAGGCCGGAAGCTCACAGTGCAGCCCGCGGTGCCCGAACTTCTCTGCTTGGCGGCGCGCATGATGTGACGTCATCACGCCGCCAGGAGAGAAGTACGGGCACCGCAAAGACTGCAAGGAGAGAGGGGGCGGTGCCGCGGCAGACTCCGACGACAGCGCGCCACAGCAGAACATCACTCGGGGGCCCATTGGGCCCCGAAAGTGATGTGCTGCTGGCGCTGCTATGTAAGATCTTAATGTGGGCGGCGTGGGCCCCCCCGGAGCCTTGAGCCCCGGGCGGCCGCCCAAACCGCCCACATTATAATCCGCCACTGTGCAGAAGGTATCTGAGCGCATGGGGACGGTGGAGGGCAGAGTAGGAGACCTGGAGGACCAGGTTTCTCCTATGAAGAGAGACATGAAAAGAGTGGCCACTAACTTGTCGGTATTGGCGGCAAAAGCGGACAATATTGAAAACCGCCTGAGGCGAAACAATGTCCGCCTTATTGGGGTCCCTGAGAAGGTGGAAGGGAGAAATCCCAGTCACTACTTTGAAACATGGCTCCTTGATACCTTTGGCAAAGATACTCTGACCCCCTTGTTTGCTGTGGAAAGGGCACATAGGGTGCCATCCCGCCCGCTACCACCTGGGGCTCCACCGAGAGCGGTGCTGGTTAGAATCCTGCACTATAAGGACAGGGATATTATTTTACGCAAAGCCAGAGATATGGAACGTATTAGCATTGATGGACGTAACATTTCCATTTTCCCCGACTTCTCGGACGAAGTTCAGAAGAGAAGAGCTAAATACATGGACTTAAGAAGAGACTGAGATTGTTGTTCCCTACTCTATGCTATACCCGGCCCGGCTGCGGGTGGCAGCACTGGGATCTACACATATTTTTGAGGAACCTGCTGCAGCTCTGTCCTGGCTGGATGAAAATGAGGAACGCCTTCGCAGAGTGAATAGGCGCAGCCCGGACTAGGATCGTACATCTGTATATGTTGATTATTAAGGGATCTTCGTGGTCTCTGCTACGTGCCTTTCAGCCTTCTCCGTTGGCATTGAAGTTTTTTCTGGTTCGGCTAGTTGCTGTTATTGCAGACTTATATGACTACTGACGTTATCTGCTCACCTGTTTACTTCATTTTTAGTTGGCCGGAGTCGCGTCTTTATATGGCTAATGCCTGTATTCCTTCTATTTCTATTGCCTAAGAGTAGATGGGGCCTCTTGGTCACCTTGTATATATCGCTGCCTCTTGCCCTGCCCCTTCTCTATGTGGCAGTTTGTCTCTCCTCTATCCCTGTCTCCCCTTCCCTTTGTCTGTAGCGATCAGTGTTAAAATAACTGCTATATCATCTATGGAGGGGAGCTCACCTCAACCGAGATATATATAGAGGGCGGAGACACTCTATCACTCTAGTGTATTTTTTCTCTTTGCCTTTTTAGCTATCCCTGTCTCCCCTTCCCTTTGTCAGTGGCTATAAGTGTTGAATGTCTTTTGTGACTATTGTGGAAGGGAGCTCGCCTTGCCTGTGGTATATATGTATAGCAGGGGTAGACATTCTATGAGTATACTCTATCTTGTCTATTTTTGACTTTTCAGCTATCCCTGTCTCCCCGACTCCCCTTGTGATGTGGTCCTTCTTTTCCCTTTTTTGTGTAATGGCAGGGCCTATGCTTGATAAGGAGCTCAGCGTAAGCTGGAATAAGCATATAATGTGGTTACCCACAGTGGTTTTTGTACTGCTCGATTGTGGGTTCTTATGTTTTACCCTCGTTATCCGCATGGTGCCGACATGTTTACAGTTTCTTGTTGTGTGTGGCAGGCAGGGGGCCTCATGTGTGAGTGTGTGGAATGAATGTGTGTGGTTGCGTGGATGGCACTTTCCTCCTTCTGCAGCGATTTCTGTGCTGCAGAGTACAATCTTTTCTTACTTGTGTGATGGCGGTTGAACTGAATGTGGTGGCATGGAATGTGAGAAGGCTGGGAGCTCCTGTTAAATGGTTGGCGGTGTTTGACTCTCTCAAGCACCTACAACCTGCCATTATTTGTCTCACTGAGACGCATCTTACTAAAGAGACTCAGAGTGTCTTGGACAAATAGTGGGTGGGGAAAGCGTATCATGCCACATTTTCTACGCATGCGCGAGGTGTGAGTGTACTCATACACAAGAATGTACTGCATAAAGAAATTAAGTCCCTGATAGATCCGGAGGGGAGATATGTCTGCCTTCATTGTGAAGTTTACCATCTTAGATGTATCTTAGTGGCGATATATATCCCACCACCATATACGCATGCTGTGCTGTATAGGATACTTTCCTTTCTCTCTTCCTGTCCTGACCTGCCCACACTAATTATAGGAGATTTTAATAATACAATGGACATACACCTAGACAGATTTGTACAAGGGGATGCAGTCTTTCCTGCTGCCCCGACGGGCATGAGTAAATTACTGAGTGAGGCTGACCTCTTTGATTTATGGAGGCTGCGTAACCCGACAACACCAATTCTCTTGTTACTCGGCCTCTCATGGTACTCTGTCCCGAATAGACCTGGCGATAGGCAATAGCCTTATGCGTGCTATGGTGGTGGCGATAGAATATCTGCATAAACGGCTCTCTGACCACTCTCCGGTAAAAGTTACCCTGTGCTGTGGGAATCGTCCTGGCTCCTTACGGGCGCCTTGGCGTCTCAACCCCTTCTGGCTCCAGCTGATTCAGCCTGTCCCTCCCATCCCTGTTGAAATTGCTTTCTTTATGGAGGTTAATGATGGTACGGCCGCTAAAACAATGGTTTGAGACTCTCTCAAAGCATATTTGCGAGGTGTGCTGATTAAAGCAATAAGTAAACGTAAATCCAAAACGAAAGAAATCCATAATATGCTGCAGTCTAGATTAGAACATACTGAACGGGGGTATGTGGACCATCCGTCTGAGGAGTCCAAGAAGCAATGGTTAGCTGCTCAGGATATGTATAATGATCATTTGGAGCATACTGCAGATAAGCGGTTCTTTCAGCAGCTTAGATATTTTGAGAGTGGGGAAAGCACTGGGAGATTGTTGGCGAGGGTTGCCTCGGCCCAGAGAGGACCTTCTTTCATAGCCCAGCTACAAACGGGTGCGGGACAGATAGTAACAGCAGATGAAGATATTTTGGCGGAAATGGTCTCTTTCTATAAAGACACTTATGCATCTAAACTTGACTGTGGAGAGGATGAGCTAACTGCCTATGTTTCTTCCATTCCACTTCGTAGGTTAACAGAAGCACAGAGAGAGGAGCTGGATCGTCCCCTGGCAGTGGAGGAGTTGGAGGAAGCGCTAAAAGATTTCCCGAATGAAAAATCTCCTGGTGTTGATGGGTTACCGGCTGAGTTCTTTAAACAGTACGGTGAGATCCTGCTGCCGACACTATTGTCTACATTTGGTGCGGTGTGTGATGAGGGCAGATAACCGGGGTCCATGGCAGAGGCTGTAGTGGTCCTTATTCCCAAACCAGGGCAGGATAACACACTGAAGGGATCATATAGGCCCATTTCTTTGCTATATACTGATATTAAACTGATAGCTAAGGTACTGGCAAACAGACTTCTCACTGTTATCTCTCATCTAATTCACCCCAACCAAACTGGGTTTATGCCTGGAAAGTCTACAGCTGATAACATTAGAAGGTTATATCTTAATCTACAGGCTCCTGGGGAGGGGGGGGGATGGGGCTAAGGCTATTCTCTCACTCAACGCTGCCAAGGCTTTTGACAGCGTCGAGTGGAGATACTTATGGTGTGTGCTTTCACAAATGGGGGTTGGCCCTAAATATCTTGGGTGGATTCGTCTTCTCTATACTATGCCTACGGCCCGACTTAGGGTCAATGGCCTACTTTCTGAAGCTTTCCCGTTGGCCAGGGGGACCAGACAGGGCTGTCCTTTGTCGCCTTTTTTGTTTGCCCTGGCCATTGAGCCGTTGGCGGTAATGGTTAGGGCCTCCCCCGCTATAGTGGGATTTAAACATGGGCCACTAGAAGACCGTATTGCACTATATGCAGACGACATGCTGTTGTTTGTTGGTAACGTGGCGGCATCCCTGCCAGCTATAATGGATATGCTTGGGGGCTTTGGGAGATATTCCGGGCTCCTTATTAACTGGAATAAATCAGTACTCTTGCCATTGGACCCTCTTCCTGATCTGCCTTTGCTACAGACGCATTGTATTCCGGTAGTGCACCAATTTAAATACCTAGGGATTCAAATACATCCCAATCTTTCTAAGTATTTGGCGCTGAATCTGACTCCTCTACTGACCAGGGCACAAGCGAAGGTAAAAGTATGTAGAAAACTGCCTCTTTCCTTGGTTGGCAGGGCGAACCTTGCCAAGATGATCCTTATGCCACAATTTTTATATATCCTTCATAATGCACCTGTATGGGTACCTAATATTCATTTTAAGAAAATCCAATCACTCTTTAGAGAGCTAATCTGGGATGGTGGGAGCGCAAGGATCAGGTTGGATACGTTGCAAAGGGGGAAGGAGGACGGAGGGTTGGCAGCACCAAACCCGTATTTGTATTATTTGGCCGCACAGTTTCAGCAGATGAGGGGATGGGATGCACTGGACAGACTGGGACCGAATGGGAGGTTACTCCAGTGTGTGTCTGGGGGAATGTTGCCCATTCATCTCTTGGAAATAGCGGCACAGACCAGGCCACCAGATGTCCAGATTATCACTGCAATGTTGTGTACAGCAGGGGCGTTGCTAGGGTCCTAAAACATCCGGGGCACGGGCCCTCTGAGTGCTGTCGTAAGCGGTTAGTAAAAGAGACCAGTGCAGAAGCTAGTGACCCCAATGACCGCTCTATTAGCCCAGCTCTATTGCTGCCACTCATAATAACTACAGCTAAGCAGACACAGGCAGCCACCCGCCCTGGGCTCCTGGTAGGGTCACTGTCATTAGTAGTGCTGCACACCACTGCCCAGGCAGCTCCTTCACAGCTCCCCCTGTACACACATCCTCTGGGAGGTCTGCCCTAACTCCTATTCTCTAGGCCAGTGTTTCCCAACCTTTTATGCCTTAGGGAACTTCTACCAGATAACGATCTACAAAATGCAAAAACCTCATTCAGTGACTCACAGGGGACGTCTTCTTTAATCTGAGATGTTCTCTGTCTCTTTTCTTCTCCATCCGGCCCAGACCACCATGATGATTTCTTCCAGCTGCAATTCATCTCTTCAGAACCTGCCAGACAAACATATTAGGCTCTGCACTTTTCCTTCAACTTCCTTCCCTTTTTCCCCTCCTATAGGCTCCCATACAGGTAATTATGCTGCTTAGTGTCAGTGAGTAGGTAGGTATGTGTGTTACCCCCTGCATGTAGGATCATCTGCTCTGCCCCCAAATTGTAATAATGTCCAGTGTTGTGCCCCATAGTAATAATGCATCCTGCTGTATTACCCCACATTGTAAAATGCCCCCCCCTGCTGTGCCCCAGAGTAATAATGCCTACTGTTGTGTTACCCCACATTGTAAAATATCCCTTATTGTGCACCCTCATACAGTAGTAATGTCCCCTGCTGTGCCCCCATATAATAATACCCCTGCTGTGCCCCCATATAGTAATCATGCCTCCTGCTGTGTCCCCATATAGTAATAATGCCTCCTGCTGTGCCCCATGTAGTAATAATGCCTCCTGCTGTGCCCAATATAGTAATAATGTCTCCTGCTGTGCCCCCATAAAGTAATAATGCCCCCTCTGCTGTTCCCTCCATATAGTAATAATGCACCTGCTGTGCCTCCATATAGTAAAAACGTCCCCTGCTGTGCCTTCCATATAGTAATAATGTCCCCTGCTGTGCCCCCATATAGTATTAATGCGCCTGCTGTGCCTCCATATAGTAATAATGCCTCCTGCTGTGCCCTCCATATAGTAATAACACCTGCTGTGCCCTCGATATAGTAATAATGCCTCCTGCTGTGCCCTCCATATAGTAATAACGTCACCTGCTGTGCCACTATATAGTAATAATGTCCCCTGCTGTGCCCCCATATAGTAATTATGCACTGACCGGCACAGTGATGTTTTTTGGTTAGGGACTCATGTGTATCAGAAGACCTGCACGTGGTACATGAGGCAATATGGTTTGGCCAAATTATATACTAACTTCTGATGTTGGTTTTAAATGTAGCTGAATAAACTTTCGTGTCAGCCATGGGTGCGATGTGCAGCCATTTCTGTCTTTTTGGCTTGTGCGTATTTTATGTATTCTGTCCCTTTTTTTCATTGTGGCTAGCACTCGTGCTTTGTAAGACCCATGTGATCCAAATTAGCAGGAAGCACCTGTGTACATAAGGGGAGGATCTCCTAGTATTCTCCCATTCTACCTGCAGAGGAATGGAGAGAGGGAAAAGCTTGTTCACACTTGTGCTGCTTGGCGTCCACTTTTTCCGCCTGTGGCGCCTGCGGGATCCGGGGGGGCCCGTTAGGGTCTGGTCCTGTGACAACGGGGTTGCAGGGCTATTCCGTGGCCCCCCTTCTCTGCTTGCGCACGTTTTGCGGGGATTGTGGTCACTGACCGGCACAGTGATGTTTTTTGGTTAGGGACTCATGTGTATCAGAAGACCTGCACGTGGTACATGAGGCAATATGGTTTGGCCAAATTATATACTAACTTCTGATATTGGTTTTAAATGTAGCTGAATAAGCTTTCGTGTCAGCCATGGGTGCGATGAGCAGCCATTTCTGTCTTTTTGGCTTGTGCATATAGTAATTCTGAACCTGCTGTGCCCCCATATAGTAATTATGCGCCTGCTGTGCCCCCATATAGTAATTATGCGCCTGCTGTGCCTCCATATAGTAATAATGCCTCCTGCTGTGCCCTCCATATAGTAATAACGTCACCTGCTGTGCCCTCGATATAGTAATAATGCCTCCTGCTGTGCCCTCCATATAGTAATAACGTCACCTGCTGTGCCCTCGATATAGTAATAATGTCCCCTGCTGTGCCCCCATATAGTAATTATGTGCCTGCTGTGCCCCCATATAGTAATTATGCGCCTGCTGTGCCCCCATATAGTAATTATGTGCCAGCTGTGCCTTCAAATAGTAATAATGCCTCTTTCTGTGCCCCCTATATCGTAATAATATGCCTGCTGTACCCACAATAGTAATAAAGTTCCCCCACCACACACACACTACCCCCCTGACTCCCACACACTATCCCATCTGACCCCCACCACACATAGACACATACTACCCCACGTGACCCCCACACACACACACACTATCCTACCTGACCCTCATTCCCCACCACCACCACACACACCTCACCAGACCCCCTCCACACACACACATACTACCCCACCTGACCCCCCCCATACTACCCTGGCTGGGCTCCATGTTAACCCCCCAACACACACACTACCTCACCTGACCCCCTCCCCTACACACACATTACCCCACCTGGGCCCCATCTTAACCCCCCCCCTCCCCCCAACACACACACTCTATCTCACTTGAGCCCCCGCCTCCCCGGGTTACAATACTCACCAGCGGCGAAGAAGTGCGGCAGGACAGGAGTTTGCCACCTATAGAAACGCCGGGTGACTTTGTGGAGCGCGTATTCGGTGACAGGAGAGAGGCTGTGCAGGAGTGTAGTGCTGCTGCGGCGCGCACATCCCGTGCACAGGTAACTTCACTGATGCCGCGTCTGAGCGGTATGTGAGGGCGGGCAAGGTGCGGGCAGGAGCGAGGTTGTGCAGGAGCGTGGCGCCGCTGCGGCCGGCCGTGGCGCACGCATTCAATGCACAAGTGACGTCACTGATGCAGCGTCTCAGCGGTACGTGAGGGCGGGCAAGGTGCTGACCCGCACCTTGCCCACCCTCACGTACTGCTCAGACGCTGCATCAGTGGCCAAGGATGAGAGGCCGCGGCTGCTGGTAACAGGCGCTGGCTGTAGTCAGGATCAAATGACTTTCGGGGCTAGGCATAATTTATTTAGGGCTTGGGCCCCGAATGATTATGCCTAGCGACACCACTGGTGTACAGTATGGAGGAAGGTGAAGCAGCTTCTTGGATATGAGGGTTGTACGGAGTATACGCCTTTGTAGAACAATCCTGACTTACAACATTTGTATCTGCTAGAAGGGAGAGGGGAGTGGGAAAGCAAAAGGTGTGTGCAGAGTGTCACAGCTATATAATGACGGTGTCCTTAAGTCGTTTGTGATGTTGCAGGAAGAATATCAGATACCGCAAGTAATGTTTTATAGATATTTGCAGTTGCGGTATGCACTTGAGGCTCAATTTGTCACACCACCGTTGATTGCGACCTGTGCCACTATCCGCTCGGTGCTGACAGCAGAGGACTCAAGGGGTCTTATATCATTTATCTATCAACGTCTACTGTTGGCATTTCATGCTACCAAACCCCTAACGGTGAAGGCTAAGTGGGAGGCAGACGTGGGCACTATTACAGAGGAGCAGTGGTCTGAAATTCTGGCCCTGACTCCTAAGTTGGCTCTGTCTGAAACGCATAGGAAATCACAGCTGTTTCTTCTTCATAGAGTCTATCGCACTCCAAAATTTTTATATGATGTAGGCCAGAGGGCTGACTCTAGATGCCCCCCGATGCCAAATGGAAGGAGCACGCATAATCCATATTATGTGGAGCTGTACGGAATTGGAGAGATACTGGAGAGAAGTCCTTGCCTTAATTAGAAAGGTATACCATATACCATATAATACCCCTTGAGCCTCTGCAGTGCGTTACAGGTTTGGTAAATGAATCAGCTGAACCTACTGGAGCTGAGCTGACAATATGCAGGATATTATATCAGGCCCGCAAATTGATTGCCCAGCACTGGTTGCAAGCTGAACCCCCTACTGTGGTTGAATTGACCAATAAAATCAATAATATGATAAGATTGGAGAAAAAGATATATAAAAAAAGGCAGGCCATGAAAAAATATGAGGCCATATGGGGCCCGTGGGTGGACGCTCCTGGTCTGCCGTCCCACTTTCTAAAACGTAACCCTATGTAAGCTTTTCTGCTGTTAGCTGACCAAAATATGGAGCGTGGACGTAGGGCTGTAAGAGCGACCTTATAATTGGTGGTACATACTGTGACTGTGCTAGAGTGTGTGTTAGTGTGCGTGGATTGTGTGAATGGGACCCCCTGTCTGTGGAAAACTACTCAATGAGAGTCGGATAAGCAATAGAACATACGGTTATATGTATACAAGGTATATATTTTTTTTGTGCTAGTGTTGTTCTCTTGTTGCACCATAAAGAGATGATGTAAGGACATGTTGTCCTGTGGGGGGGGGGGGGGAGTTGTGGGAGGGGGGCAGGAAAGGGTTTTGTTGTAACACAGATAAAATGTTTAATAAAAAATATCTTATTTATAAAAAAAAAAATGAAGGGATGAAAAATGCACCAGGATTGCTGATTTTTCTGTCACATTAGCAGTGCTCCTAATAGTGCCCACTGCTGAAGATTACACTGACTAACAGCCCAGGACCAGCACCAGGGAGGAACGTGAGACACTAACCCGTTGATAGTTCCCCTTTAACCCCCTGCATGGCTGAGGGGGTCCCGATCAGTCAGTGACAGGGGCTTGTCCTGTCACAGACTACCTTAAACGTTTAAGGAGTTAATGACAAGCAGCTGTGGGATTGCAGCTGTCTGTCATTATGCTGGGCTCCCGGGACACTGATGTGTGCGGGTACACTCTCACTGTAGCGGTCCCGCACACATCAGGAAGCCCCTCAGTCAGGAACGTATATATACATTCCCACTACATGGGGTATGTGCAGTAGGAACGTGTATATACAGATTACTGACGTGAAGGGGTTAAGGAATTAAATTGTGACAAAAAATTTACACTTTATACAAATCCGGGTGGACATGAAAAGAATGCCCATATTGTAAAGGCCCCTCAGTACAGTATCCCCATATAGTAAATGCCCCCCTGTACAGCATTTTCATATAGTATAGGCTCCCTGAACATCTTCCCCACATAGTAAAGGCCTCCCCTGTACAGCATGGCCATATATTAAAGCCCCCCTACACAGTATGCCCTTATAGTAAAGTCCCCCTGCACACCGTCCACATTTAGTAAGGTTCCCCTATACAGCAGGCTCAAATAGTAAAGACCCCCCTCTACAGCACCCACATATAGTAAAGACCCCCCCGTACAGAATCCCCATATAGTAATTTCCCCCTCTGCACAGAATTTCCATATAGTAATTGCCCCTATGTAGAGCATCCCCTTGCACTCTTCTCCAGACTGGTGACAATGCAGTCCACCCTTGGAGGTAAAGAGCGGGTTCTTGTGACTGCAGGCACAGTCCTGCCTGTGGTCACAAGAGTGACTGAGAGCATGAGGAGCCAATGGTTTTTCGTGCTGTCTATCAGGGTGCCCCATTTAACCATAAGCACGTCATTAGACATACTTATAGTTAAAGGGGGCAGCGCAGCACCCAGGGAAGGTCCTGGCACTTGCCTGGTTCGCCGGGACCTGGCGTCCCCCTTCGATTCATTGGGTGATGCGCCACGTGTGGCCGCACACACCTAAGGCCGGCCCTGCATATCATGTAACAATAGGCAACAATGGACAAACAACCTTTAAAAGAAACATTAGCTTAAGAGTACCTTACTGAAAGCATGATAAAAATTTGTTTCAGTGCCAAAGCAGTCATATAGCCTATACAAGACCTTCTAAAAATCAGTTTGGCTCATATTAGAACGCTTTGGTGCTTTTGGCCATTAAATGAAAACTACACAAAAGTAATAAAGTCAATACTTGGATGAGTAATGAGTAATAAAATAGTATTTTTTTTATTCTATAAAGATTAAAAAAACAGACTGGCTTACTGTAAATTTTCGACTGCCAAATCTTCTCTCCAGTGTCCTAAAATTGTAGATCAGTAAACTGCTACAAAAGGTGTCCTTCAAATCTAGGCATATCACTCTCCCAGAGATCAGCTTCCATAACTGAAATAAGAAGAAAATTGGTATTTTATTGCATATTGCAGTATTCTCTATGCTTTTATATTTTATACACATCTATATTCAACATACACAACATGAGATTACCATGTACTGTATTCATTTCATCCAGTAAATCCCGGGAATTAAATAAATTACTTTTAAAAGATGAAAATATAAACTACCAGACGTGTGATGCATGTAACAGCTTCTGATTTAATAGGTTACTCCTATTCAGATAAAACTGAGCCAAGCTATCAATGCTGGATGTCACAAAACTGAACCCAGGGACTGCATTAATGCTAGGCTCTCATGACACGTTATATTATATGGGCATTGTGTATATTAAAATCAATGTCCCTGTGACTATGTAGCGCAAGGCCAGACCACAGGCTGAAGATATGGAGATGTGAGCTTACCATTAGTGAGGCACCAAAGTAGCATAAAAGATATTCCCACAACTTTGAACATGAAAACATTGTCATTGGTGGCAATCAGAGCACTGTGACCACCACCAATAGCTATAATAAAGATGCTATGGTGCTCTGCTGAATGTCAGAAGTTGTGGGATAGGGAGAATACATGATAAATAGTGTAAGCACATAATGTAGTCACACTTTAAAACACAACATGCCAGGGCTATAAATGCAAACTATAACCAAGACACCCACTGTAGAAAAGTGGGTCAATAATACAGTTATGTTGGCATGTTGTTCATTCAACCTCATGTCTGTGGAGATACAAGACAGTCATGCTAGAGTGAGCCTATGTCACACTACCACAAGCATGTGTCATATTGTATACATTCCACCAAAGCCCAGGGGAACATCTCACAGAATGGTATGTCCATTAGATTTGCCTTTACATTCAGTTTATCGAATGAAAAAATACACTGAAATCCTGGAAAACCCCTTAACAATTTTAGCACTAACAGAAGCTTTAAAAATGATGAAGAAAGCAAATGAGGAAGGAAAAAATAGCAAATACTGGCCATGCTTGTGGCTCTAATGACAGAGAGGTGTATAATGTAATCGGATTAGTCCTTAAAGGGATATTGATATCTAGAGTGACTTTCAAAGCTTAGCTTCCAGGTGTGCACAAGAGACAGGGTCTAGACCCAGCTCCTGGACACTTGTGTCTGCTGATTAAGGCTACGTTCACACAACGTAAGTTTCGTACTATCACGGCCGTCGCAACAACGGCCGTGATTAGTACGAAACTTACATTGTGCTGAAGGCTGAGGGAATCCCGGCCGTAGTGTATACACTGCGGCTGGGATCCCTAGCGGCGTCGCAAGAAACTGACATGTCAGTTTTCTGCGGCCGCTATTCCATGAATAGTGGCAGCAGAAAACCATGTCAGTTCACACAATGGAGTGTGTGGCTCCGGCAGCACGCTCCATTGTGAGTAGCGGGGAACTCGGATGCTGGTGTGCATAGATGTGCCCGCATCCTAATTTAGCAGTGGTAAAGATCATCCGGCCAGGATGATCTTTTCTGAGACCAGCCGTTCCATGTAAACATAGCCTAATACAGCAAACTTGAAAAATCATCCATGCAGCAAGTGCGGCGGTATGTGTACTTACATTGCTTCTTATCAGTAAAATGGCAACTGCAGCATACATTGTGAATACTGGCAGACAGACCCCCTTCAAAAAAGTTTACCTGGGCTATCATTAAAACTGAAAGAAGTTTGATAAACTGAAACCTTAAAGTGTTAGGGTGCCTTTACACAGGGAGATTTACCTGACTGATTTTTGAAGCCAAAGCTTGGAATGGATTTGAAAAGAGGAGACATCTCCGATTTTCTCTTACGACCTGTTCTCTGTTTATAGTCTGTTCCTGGCTTTGGCTTCAAAAATCTGTCAGTTAAATCTCCCTGTGTAAAGGCACCCTTACTTACTTGCAATTGAGATAGATGACCTAAAAAGGTCACAAAAGCAACCCCAGAGCTTCTTTAAAACTAAGAAATTAATTATTGTTCAAAGGCTCAGCGAGTTACCTGACCTCAGTGCTTTTCACTTACTGAAAACAAAACTGAAAGAAGAAAGAGCCATAAACTAGCAGGAAGTGAGGGCGGCTGCAGCAAAGGCCTGGCATAGCATCTCAAGGGAGGAAACCCTGCACCTGATGATGTGTTCTAGACAGACACTGGCTGCAAAGTATTATTACAGGGTTATCAAAAATCATCCTTACATTTATAATTATGTTAGTTTGACTGGTTACCGTTAAGCATGTAAAAAGGGAGGAACTATGTAGATAATGGCTATGATTCCCAAATGGTTAATGCAACATTTTTGTTAAACCTCTTGGGTTGAGGCTTAAAGGGGCACTCCAGCAAAAAGCTTTTTTCCCAGTAATTGAAACAAATTACAAAGTTATATAACTCTGTAATATGCTTCAATCACCTATCTGCCCCCTTCTCTATCTTTCCCCCCTTAACCTCCCACCAGGAAGTGAAGTAAATGTAATGGCCCAGAATGGTATTTATTGTCAGGAATCTGGAAATGTATTGTTGCTATTGGCAACCTTAGACAGTCTGTATTAGGGCCTTTGTATTTGCTGCTCTTCCGTAGCTCTCTTGTAGTGGTATTGTTTTCTGCTATGTATTTATTTAATATGTTGTTATGTATTAATCGCTAATAATACAAGTGTTGAGCTTGATCAGTGCTCCTCCCCTGCAACATATCACACTCTAGTGATAGCTCCGCCCACCTTTTACCCAGAAGGGCTGTGCGGTCTTGTCAGTGACAGTTGGTAGTCTGGCATTGCCAGAGTCACATCTAACCTCCCTGCATCACCTCAGTAATCCTGTCAGACTCCATCTTCAATAAAGGTGGAAAGCTATAAAGTCTCTGGAACAGGTCTGTCTCTTTGAAACCCTATTAATCCACCAAGTCTAAGCTATAGTAACCAAGGTAACCCTCCCCCTGAAGCAAAGGACTCTGATCAAGCCAACAGTTTGCCATCATTAGCTGCCCCTGTATTGGATTGTATATAGTTATCCTTCAAGTAAAGTCTTGATATACTTTCACCGCTATTGTGTGAAGACTTTTATTAAAAATTATATGTCCCTGCATGTATGCTGAAGAAGACAAGGGCCCCAGCACCTTCGGACCCCACCGTGACAGGAAGGTTTCAGAAGGTGAGCCCTAAGGTTGCACTACACCACCCAGCAACACAACACCCTCAGCATATTACAATAATAACACCAAAGGGACATTATAATTTTTCTTGGCGTCACGAATAGGGACATGATATAAACTCATTCTTACCTAATGACTGCTGACCCCAGGCTGCTCTGTGGCAGCCATTTTGTGACAATGACATCATCAAGAGGGAGGTGGGTCTAAGCCCTGTTAGGCCAGCCTCCCTTTGTCAGATGAATCAGGTTGCTCAGCTCTGATTGGCTGAGCAAGCTGTAAGCAATCTAACAGTTTTACAGAGTCGGTTAGACATCACAGGAGACAAAGTGCATAATGGGAAACCCCAAACTAGGAAGCAAAAAAAAAATGAAGCCACCAACTGGAGCTTCAGGGACCTGCAAACAGCAGGAAAATCAAACAGAGAAAGACTCCAGAGGGATGGTAAATGTAAAAACTCTGTTTATGATTGATTGTTTTTTTTCTTTTCTTTTTCTTTTCTTTTTATCAGCGCAGGAGTACCCCTCTAAAGTGTACACTTCAATACACTATGAAAAGTCTGTCATTGTCAAAATGCTTCTGCATAGTATAAAGTGGGAGGAATCTAAGTGTCACACTAAGCTTACACACTGTCCCTACTACCTGAAAGGTCTGTCTGCTGAACAGTATTCCAACAGTATGTGGATGAGGTCTCTCCAGTAAATAAGGGAATGTCCCTGCTGTCACTAGCCATGTGGGAGTCGATGCACCCATGTCTAGTCACACTGGTCACACTTTCCTCTCTCTCAGTCAGGCTTGATTGACAGGCTTGGAGCTGTTATTCATTTATGATGGTGTGTTTTGAATTGCACGAGACCCTAAAGTTCTTACAATGTTCATTACTTACATAACAGCTTTCCTTTATTGCTTGCAAGTTATATACAAAAAATGACTGCTGCTGCTGAAACAGGAATGCCAGTAGAATGGACAGAGCACTGGGTACGAGTAGAAGGCCTTTAGACAAGGGTGCTTTATCTGCAAAACAAGGCAAATGTTACAAACATCAACAAGATGAAGGAGAGAACAGAAAAAAACAACACTACTGAAATTGTCTATGGGTCTCTTAAATCAGCGTCCATACACTCCAGTCCTCAAGTGCTCCCAACACTCCCACAGACTATAATTATATCACCTGGGAATTACTAAGAAAACCCTCAAATCATGACCGGCTGGGGGTACTTAAGGGCTGGAGTTTAGAGACACTGTCTTAGATGAATTTGTTCTCTAACAGCAGCATGGATTTCCTTTGGTAGGACTGAAACATTTGAACTGTGTGGTTTACATAAGAGGCTAACTAATAAACACATATATATATATATATATATATATATATATATATATATATATAGTTACAGTTTCAGGTTGAAAAAAAGAGACCATTAGGTTCAACCGATAACACTACTGTGTTAATCCAAAGGAAGGCAAAACATTTTTATTTTATGTCTATCCAATTAAGTTTTGGCCAGACAATTTACATGCTGGTATAAAAAATTTAATTCAATAAGCTGTGTATTTAAAGGGGTTATCCAGCAAAAATCTTTTTCTTTCAAATCAACTAATATCAGAATGTTATATAGATTTGTAATTCACTTCTATTAAAACATTTCAAGTCTTCCCACACTTATTAGCTGCTGTATGTCCTGCAGGAAATGTAGTTTTATTTTCATTCTGACACAGTGCCCTCTGCTGACATCTCTGGCCAAGACAGAAACTCTCTCTCGGTTTTCTATGAATCCCCATAGAAAACCTCTCCTGCTATGGACAGTTCCTGTCTCGGCCAGAGATGTCAGCAAAGAGCACTGTGTCAGACTGGAAATATAACATTTCCTGCCTGACATATAGGAGCTGATTAGTATGGGAAGACTTGAGATTTTTTTTTAATAGAAGTAAATTACAGATCTATATAACTTTCTGACACCAGTTGATTTGAAAGAAAAATATTTTTGCTGGACAACCCCTTTAACCCCCTGAACCTGGATTTTTTTTACTATTTGTCAGTATTAGTACCATCATTACTTTGGTGTATAGAAGTGAGAGAGAGAATGTTGTTGTAACTTTCAGACTACCCCAGTGGAAAGAAAGATCATACACCTCCTCTTAGGCCATTTTTGTCCTTTGGACTGTACTTTGTTTACAGCTCAGAAAAAGGGGAAAAACTGACGCCTATACTGGGATGGTGTCTGTAATTGGATAATAGAAAATATGGTGCACTCAAGTATATGGGTGCCTTTACTAGAGAGATTTATCTGACAGTTTTAAAGCCAAAGCCAGGGACAGACTGTAAACAGAGAACAGATAAATCTGTCAGTGTAAAGGCGCCCTAATGGATGTGCTAGTTGAAGGGTATATTTCCCAGTGGTTATACAGCACACTCCAGATTACTTATGTGCTCCTATGTAAAGTGCAATATCCAGAATTGAAACTGACTTCATAAGCAAATGACCTGGAAAGTCAGTGTGACAATTAGACCTGACCTGTCTTCTAATTAAACTGTAATCTACTCCACAGATACATGTACTCATGAAGAATGATGGCATACAAGCAACCTAAAAATACATCATGTGACCACATCAAGAGTCACTTTATACATATGGTATGGTGGTCAAGGAACAACAGTTAAAACCTAGACACAAAATATGTTTACAAACATTTCAATCAGCCACAACATTAATATCCAATCTCTGAGAGTGTCCTGTGGCATCCAGTAGCAGATCCTTTAAAGGGGCTATGCAGCACTTAAAACACTTTTTTTTATTGCTGCCCTTAGATAAAACTAACAAAGTCTGTCAGTGTTTCATGCTGGCAGGTTCCCCTAAATGCCAATTATGGTACAAAGGTGTTAGAACACACAATGTATTAAAGCTTGCTGACAAGGACCACCCCAATAGCTCAGAGTACCCATTCCAAGGCGCTGAGATAACTATCTCATACCATTCTCATATATACAAATGCATTAGAGCGAGTTAAAATCATTGCAATAAGGGAGCCTGTCCGCATTTCATGCTGCCCGTGGTAACAGGCTTCCTTTAACTCTTTCAGCAATTTTTGCTACAGTAGATCTTCTGCAGGATAAGATCAGAAGAGCTACGCTTGGCTCCCCCAAAATGTTCAAACTCCATGTACTACAAACTAAATGATATCAAAGATACTGTATAATGTATACTATATAAAATGAATAATGAATAATGTATACTATATAAAAGGGAAATGACTAAGAAAAGGAAATATCTGTCAATCTCAACTCTTTGCCCCTTCACACTGTCAGGCAGGCCATACAGGGTTAGCTGAAGCTGTTGTGAGGGAATTTATCATGGTGGATGGTAATCCTATAGTCTTATCCAGTCATGACCACATCACAAACCTCCACAAGGCTGATAACTCTATAGTGGACAAATCATGTTCCCCAAGACCGAAGGCTGCCGCGTAACCCAACCTACAAACCTCAATCTAAAGCTCATTTATTTCATTACTTCTTCTTCCACTCTTACTCATGACTGAAAAAAATACCTAACTTTACTATGAGAGACAATGAACTTGAAAGACTGCACTTGGGCCTGATGCTCCCTTGGCCAGGATCTATTAATAAAGATATGCGAGATATACAGTAAATACAATGTTGTCTGAATGTGACAGAGTTTAGCAATATGATGACGTCTCCCCAGACTTGGACAGAATTCCAGTCCCTTCCCTATAGATAGGCTTTCCAGACAGCCATACCAAGCTTCTACTGGACATAACATGTAATAAAAACACACGACCCAGGATCACTTTGCGCCATGTTGATATAAAGCTGACACGTACAACACCACCATATTACTATTAGTTTGTACACTGGTGTAATAGAAAATAATGCAACTCTCTTTAAATGTGACTTCCTTATTCATCATAGAAAAAAAAAAAGAATAGAGACTTTCTCATGTTACACAACATGCAAAGAAGGGAACTGCACAGTGACTTCCGAGAACAGAACCAACTTGCAGACAATATCACCTTGCCCAGACAAAACAAGTGAAGTTTACTACGTGTTGTAAACAACATTTTTTATTATGAAAATGTCAATCTGCATTGGAAAACTTCTTTATATTTGCTTAGAAATCTAGTTTTAAAACGTATACAATAAAAGCTGAGTGACTGGGAGAGAAAAATGTGTGAACAAAGGTGAGCCGAAATAGGGCTTCACTTTCCAAGGACCAATATCATGGGTGTCCCATCTGATGGAATCTCCCCACCAAGGCAATCGTGATATACCATAACAAAATAAGGTGGAAGGTTTTGTTGGTCTGAGCTACACCGTTCATCTAGGAGTGGGTCTTGTTGATGAATGCACTGCATGCAGTATGGGAACAGATAGAAAAGCACTTGCACCTGTCTGTCCATGATGGTTTTGCACTGGGCACTGATGAATTGACACCTACGTCAAGTTAGTAGCAGAATAGGAAGTAGTAAAGCACTTGCACTTGGGGCCGAGCTCCAACAACGTCATGCATAAACTCCACAGTGACTAACATTCTACTGTATAATCTCTATAAATAAAAAACAGGAAGATGACGTGCCAAATATGTCTATAAAGATCCCAACATTCTTGCACATTAAAGCTAAGCGGTGATACATCTACGGGGGTTAGTGCTATTAAAAGGTATTGACATTACACATAGGATCCCCACTAGAAAGGAAATATGGCTGACCACAACTCCCCCAGACAACTAGCTGTTGTTGGAAGCCGGACGTTTAGCATCTCAGAAACATAAGACAAATGAGCCAGAAGATACAGAGCAATTCCTTTACAACGAGGCCTTTGGTCTATGGGGCTGTGTCAGGTGTCATTTTTTGCGCCATGATGTTTCCTTTCTATCGGTACCTTGATTGCGCATATACGACTTTTTGATCGCTTTTTATTACATTTTTTCTGGATTTGATGCGACCAAAAATGCGCAATTTTGCACTTTATGATTTTTTGGCGCTGACGCCGTTTACCGTACGAGATCAGGAATGTGATTAATAGTTCGGGCGATTACGCACGCGGCGATAGCAAACATGTTAATTTATTTATTTACGTTTATTTAAAACCTGGGAAAAGGGGGGTGATTCAGACTTTTATGGGAGGGGGCTTTTTACTAATGACACCACTTTTTTTTTTTTTTTACACATATACTAGAAGCCCCCCTCGGGGACTTCTAGTACATACACTTTGATCTCTCATTGAGATATTTGCTGTATAGTTATACAGCAAAGATCAATGAGATCGGCACTCGTTTGCTTTCGGCTGCTGCAGCTGGAAACAAACAAGTGCCGAGCCGGGGACAGCGCCATCCCGGAGCGGTCCCCGGCCGGCTTCAGTAACGGAGATCGCTCCTCCGGGACAACGTCCCGGAGGAGCGATCTCCACCACTAGACACCAGGGAAATGCTGTATCCGGTAATCGGATGCAGCTGTCATGTTTGACAGCTGCATCTGATTACTGTACCGGCGGTCCTGGGCTACAAGCGGCACCCGGGACCGCCGCGGTTCAGAGCGGGGTCGCCATGGCCCCGCTCTGAACGCCCGCACCCGCGCGAGGACGTACAGTTACGTCCTGGTGTGGGAAAGGGTTTGTCATTCGCAAAAAAAATCTCAGATCGTTCCGTGTAAACAGTCATTCACCTATTTTACCTATGTGCGAGATAGCAAAACGAACCGATCGCAAAACGAATTTTCCATACGATATACGATACGAAGTCGTTAATCGTACGATCAGGCGAATTATCGTTCCATGTAAACGTAGCATTAATCTCTAAGGGCGCGTTCACATGAACAGGATCTGCAGCAGATTTGATGGCACAGATATAAAGCTGCAGATTTAATGCTGTAGATATTATTCTGACTATTTTCATGTGAAAATCAAAACTCGCATGTAAAAATCGCACCAAACACGCAGCGATAAAAACGCAGCGTTGAATACGCAGCAATACGGTACGTGTGAAGGCACCCTTAAAGGGGTTATCCACCTAAGAGCCGAAAAATAAAATGCTAGCTGATCTTAGCATGTCAATTCTTTGAGAGAGAAGAGGTGCGCGAGGCATCCCATTGAAATACATAGGTGGGATTCCGAGCGTAGTCCGTAGGCGGGGTTCTGCTTGGCATTTCCGCCTGATTTCTGTAGTGTGGATGGGCCCTTAGTGGTCACAGTAGCTGCTGTAGTATAGCTGTGCAGGTGGTCACGGTATCTGGTGCAACAGGGGTGTGTTATGCTGCGTTTACACAGACTGATAATTCGCCCAATCGATCGTTTAATGATTCTGAAGCAACGATTTGGTTTTTATAACGATCAGCGTTTACACGAATAAATCATTAGAAAAATCGTAAGAAAATGCGTAAAAAAAATCGTTAATGCGATCGTTAAGATCGCTTTAGCTCATCTTTTACATAGGGTGAATCTTTGAAAGACTGTTTACACGACGCGATCTCCAAATTTTAGCGAACGATGAACGACGATTTGAGAACATGTTAAAAGATCAAACTGAACGATTTTTCGCTATTCGCTTGATCGTTTGCTGTGTTTACAAGGAATCGTTCAGTGTAAACGCAGCATTAGTGATAATATCTGGTTTAACAGAGCTGTGTTAGTGATCACTTTACCTGGTATAGCAGAGCCGTTTTAAGGATCCGGCTATTTGGAAGAGCAGAATTGTATTAATGATTATGGTAACTACTGCAGCAGAGCTATATTAGTGATCATGATACATAGTGCAGCAGAGCTATATTAATAATCATGGGACATATTGCAGCAGAGCTAGCTTAGTGATCATGGGACATAGCGCAGCAGAGCTAGATTAGTGATCATGGGGCATAGTGCAGCAGAGTTATATTAGTAATCATGGCACCTGGTTTAGCAAAGCTGTGTTAGTGATCAAGGTATGTGAAGCAGTAAAGCTGTGTAATGCTAATTAGTGATCATGGTACACATTGCAGCAGAGCTAGAATAGTGATCATGGAGCATAGTGCAGCAGAGCTAGATTAGTGATCATGGTACATAGCGCAGCAGAGCTAGATTAGTGATCATGGTACACAGTGCAGCAGAGCTAGATTAGTGATCATGGTACACAGTGCAGCAGAGCTAGATTAGTGATCACGGGAAATAGTTCAGCAGAGCTAGATTAGTGATCATGGTACATAGCGCAGCAAAGCTAGATTAGTGATCATGGTACATAGTGCAGCAGAGCTAGATTAATGATCATGGTACACAGTGCAGCAGAGCTAGATTAGTGATCATGGTACACAGTGCAGCAGAGCTAGATTAGTGATCATGGGAAATAGTTCAGCAGAGCTAGATTAGTGATCATGGTACATAGCGCCGCAAAGCTAGATTAGTGATCATGGGGCATAGTGCAGCAGAGCTAGATTAGTGATCATGGTACATAGCGCAGCAGAGCTAGATTAGTGATCATGGTACATAGCGCAGCAGAGCTAGATTAGTGATCATGGTACATAGCGCAGCAGAGCTAGATTAGTGATCATGGTACATAGCGCCGCAAAGCTAGATTAGTGATCATGGGGCATAGTGCAGCAGAGCTAGATTAGTGATCATGGTACATAGCGCCGCAAAGCTAGATTAGTGATCATGGGGCATAGTGCAGCAGAGCTTGATTAGTGATCATGGTACATAGCGCAGCAGAGCTAGATTAGTGATCATGGGGCATAGTGCAGCAGAGTTATATTAGTTATCATGGCACCTGGTTTAGCAAAGCTGTGTTAGTGATCAAGGTATGTGAAGCAGTAAAGCTGTGTAATGCTACGCTTACACGAAACGATAATTGGCCCGATCGTACGATTAACGATGTCGGAATAACGATTTTTTTTTCATAACGATCAGCGTTTAGACGGTACGATATAGTAAAATACCGGAGAATTCGTTTTGCAATCGCTTAAGCCTATGTCACACATTGGTTAAACCGGCGAACGACTGTTCACACGGAACAATTTGCAAATTTTTAGCGAACGAACAACGACGATTTGAGAACATGTTCAAATATCAAGATGAACGATTTCTCACTCGTCGTTTGATCGTTCGCTGTTTTTACACGTACGATTATCGTTCGAATTCGATCGTTGACGCGCAAATTCGCACGATAATCGTTACGTGTAAACGCAGCATTAGTGATCACATTAACTTGTCAGCAGACCTGTGTGATAGAGGGGCATGTGGCTTGGCATTCCTGTATTTGTAGTAACAATGCAGCTTGAGAACAGAGCATGCGGAGATTTGTAGTGAAGGGGCTGGGGATGTATAGACTGTTAATATTGCTATTTTAGGAGAATTTATATTTGAAGTGGAAAATACACTGTGTTAGACAGTGCCAGCTGGAGTGCTCTGATAATATTGCGAGCCATAAGGCCCTCATAATGACAGCCAGCCATAGTGTCCCCCAAAATAACAGCCAGTTTTCCTATAAGATATAGAAGGACGTAACTACAGGGGGGTTACAGTGAGAAAAAATACAGTTGCTGCCTCTAAGACCAATAAAATGGTATCTGAGGCTGCAAGCAAGTAGAAACATTTTCTGTTTATATAGAAAAAAAATTGAAAATCATTCATAATGTTAAAAAAAATACATCAAGATTAAAATTTTTGGCCATATTGCCCATCCATACTTTAAGTTCTTAATAAGGCCCAGCCCTTGCTATAACCAGCAAGACAACACGGTAGGGAACCCCTGTCCAGGCATGATGGGAGTTGTAGTTTTGCAACAGCTGGAGAGCACAGGTTCCCTATCCCTGTACTAAGGGAAATTTATTACATCAACTCCACTGGTTGGATTTCTATAGAGCCCCTCTGAAAATCCTGAAAAGTTGTAGGCTATATGATTAGCTAGTTACTGACGGGCCTGCATATCTAGGCTTTGTCCATACCACATGTAAGCCTTCTGTAAGTGGGATATGTTAGAAGGATTCCCTGATTTATATCTTTAATATAAGAGTGTGGTATATAATGTCACCCACAGGGCCCATTTGAAGACCTGTGTGAATTGTGATACACAATAAAGATCACATCCAGTAAGTTAAAGGAAAATAAATATCATTGTATGAAAAACACAGCTACAGTAAAACTCTGACAATGATTCGTATCAAAACTTAATTCCAAAATTATTTGCTGATTTTAACAAAGACATTGAAAATCTTTCAGAAAATTATGACATTTTGCAAACATTTAAGAATTTTAAAAAAGGAACAGAAAGTCACCATGGTGGGAAATGCTGTAACTTCTCTTGAGCACGTATCATGCTTTCATACAAACATTTACTCCAACTACACAGTCTCTTGGCAGCAAGTTACTTCAACATTGTATGATTCGATTCCTACTAACCATGCAGCTCTGCCTTCTTGCATTGGTGGCGTGGCTATATCAAAGATTTTTCAAAGGGTGTAAAATTTAGACTGGTGCAAACTGGCCACAGCAACCAATCACAGCTCAGCTTCCAGCTCTGGTGAAAAGAAAGAGGAGCTGTGATTGGTTGCTATGGGCAGTTTGCACCAGTCTAAATTTTACACCCTTTGATAAATCTTCTCCAATCTCTCTAGGAAGCCTGTACATGGACAGCAAGGGCCAAAAGACTAGAAAGCACAGGCTGGTAAAGCACCAGGCAATTGCAACAAATATACAAAAGGTAAAAAAGTCTTTATATTAAACCATAAAAAAAAAACAAAAAAAAAAACATTTGACTTGTCACATAGACGGTTTCTATAGGTTAGGGTGTTCAGACTATTCAAATCAATAGTAAAATAGCCTAATAGGAACATATTTGCTGGAACAAAGAACATGAAGCATCAAGAGTGCAAATGAACCACTAGCAATCCCATTTGTAGAACAGTTGAAAATTATGGAAATGAAGGAAATAATGTCAGTATAAGGACACTTCCCTGCTTCTTATGACAAAGACATCAAATTGACTGCAAATGGTTGTAAAGTTGAAAAGATATGGAATTGTTAGGAGTGCAATCGCCATCTAGTGTACAATATGTACTATTGCACATAATTTAGCAAGTGACCTGGGCTGCTGGTACATGGCGCAGACAGGAGGGCTGTGGAGTCAAAGTCGTGGAATCAGTCAGAAAAAAAATGTACCGACTCCACCTTTAAAAAATTCTTTCAAAATTTTATAATTGAGTTTTCATATGATTATTATAAATGTTACTCATTAATATATTTTATGTTCTATCAATCTAAAGACCTTATTTATAACAACTAGAAAACAATTTCTGGGTAGCTTTACACATATCGGATTTGCAGTGGATTTGACGCTGCGAGTTTGCAGCAAAATCCGCTGCGAACCCTAGTACAGTGAACTTAAGGCGATTCTGTACCCACAATCTGACCCCCCCGCCCACCCCAAACAGCTTGTACCTTCAGATAGCTGCTTTTAATCTAAGATCTGTCCTGCGGTCCGTTTAGCAGCCCCGTGCCCAACGGGAGTGGCCTAGATTGTGTATGCATTAGGCTGGCACAATCTCTTTGTCCCTCCTCCCCACCTCCCTCATCATTAGGAATGCTCCAGGCAGATTGCCTACTATTCATCAGCTGTGTCAGACCAAAACATGGGCTGGATCGTTAAGACACCTGTGCAAATGTTCAGCATGGAGAAAATGTTTCAGTGGCATTCCTAATGATGAAGAGGGTGGGGAGGAAGGACGGAGGGGTGGTGAAAAGTTAGGGCACAGATATTCTAAGCCACACCCATAGGGCACGGGGCTGTAAGTTTACAAGTAGTTTTTTAGGATAATAACTGCATCACCTACCGAACGGACCGCAGGACAGATCTTGGATTAAAAGCAGCTATCCGAAGGTTTGGGGGGGGGATCAGAGTGTGGGTACAGAGTCACGTTAAACAGGGTTACATACCCGCAGCGCAATTGTCATTCAGCTGCGAGTATGTAACCTGACCCCTTTAACCCTCCGCCGCTCGCATCCCGCAGCATACATAACCTGCTCGGCGCCATGGCTGTGCATTTTGCTGCAAAGTCGCAATATGAAATCCGCTGCGAATCCGCTACATGTGAAGCTACCCTCTCACATTCATTTAGTTAGAAAAGGTAAAGAATTTCCTCCATATATCAGTAATAAAGCACTGGCCCTATTACATAAGGGTGGTGGGGGAAAAGTTGACAGTCACTATTTGGCAGTTTGTTTATAAGCTGGAAGAGTCCATTGTGTGGGGGGAGATCTGTGCTGTTCTCTTCCTGGATGCTGGATGACTCTATATGAGCAGCAGTGTATGTGCAGTAATACGAAGATATCTTGTGTAATATAGAGGAGGAGGAGGAGAAGCCATAAGTAGTGTATTAGTAACCTCTGTCCTTGGTGTGGTGTTTTCTCTATGGGAGAATATTGTGTGTTTTTCTTCAGTGTGCTATGGTTGCAGCTGTGTGTGTGTGTGTGTGTGCACGTGCTATAGCTGCAGCAGGCTGTGTGTGTGTGTGTTTGTGAGACAGAAAAACATAAATTAAAGGGGTATTCTGGGCAACAGTATAAAATCCGGGGGGGGCAGTGGGTGGTTGGCTCATAATAAAGAAGTCCTATTTATCAGACCCCATGCCCCTGCAGTGCAGCGTCACAGCTCCTGGTCCCCCACTGGGCTCCCGATCCTGTGATGTCACAGCCCCATTCCGCCAAACAGTGAATGAGGCGCGGCACAGCTGTAGTAACTGACTGGCTGAGTGGGTAGTTCCTGTAGGGTTATGATGATTCGGGAGCTGATAAATCTGGGGCTATGACTGACCTCTATATCACAGGTATCTCGCATTGTTGCCATTGTAAATTAGGGCTACTGTTACTGATAATTACTTGGTGGATAATTACAGTGCTCAATCTCTGCAATCTGTTCTGTATCAGTGAAGCAATACAAATACTGTAAACCGTGTGGTTACCACTGTTTCGGCCCATTTTGATTGAATCAGCTTTTAAAACCTTGACAATATGTTTATAGGCTTTTATATTCTATAGAATCAATAGTATACTGAATCAATGTGGACTCTAGTATGAATGGCTCCAACCTTTTCTGTCACATTCATGGCTAAAAAATGCACAGAAACTTTCCCCCCCCTCAACCCCCCACCAGGAGGTGAAGTAAACTTATTCTTACCTAATGACTGTTGTCACCAGGCTGCTCTGTGGCAGCCATTTTGCGACAATGACATCATCAAAAGGGAAGGGGTCTAAGCCCTGTTAGGCCAGATTCCCTTAGTCAGATCACTCAGGTTGCTCAGTTCTGATTGGCTAAACAAGCTGTAAGCCATCTAACAGTTATACAGAGTCAGTTAGACATCACAGGAGACAAAGTGCATCATGGGAAAGCCCAGACCAGGAAGTGAAGAAAAAATGAAGCCACCAACTGGAGCTTAAGGGACCTGCAAACAGCAGGAAATTCAAACAGACACAGACTCAGGGTGGTATTATAAGGGGACAGCATTGGGGGGGGGCAGTAGTGGATTATAATGTGGGCGGATTGACCGGGGGGGGGGGGCCAGGTTGGGTGGACAGCCCGGGGCCCAGGGTACATTTAATCCGCCACTGGTCATAATGGCCTAGATGGCAGGCAATTCATTAAAATGACCATCGTGCTTGTTTTAGTCCAAGGAAGCTTCCCCTCTCAAAATCTGTCAACTAGGCACACTTCTTTTGAATGCGTTGCAGATGTATGTCTAAGAGTCAACAATTTCTCACCACTATCCACCAGTAGCCTCTGACAGTCTTTTTATGTGAAATCAACGGAAACACTTTCTGCCCTCTTGTGGCAAGACCCTGAGTCTAATCAGACTATCTGCATGATGAGTTTCGCAGAAATCCGACATTATTATATGGGTACATTTTTGTCTCATTTTTTGTCAATATAGCGTAAAATGTATTGCAGATTACGATTACTTAGGGGTTACCCAGTGTAGAAAAACATGGCCACTTTCCTACAGAGACTTTGTCTCCAGCTCAGGTGTGGTTTGCAATTAAGCTCCATTCACTACAATGGAACTGAGTTGCTGAGTTTCTAATGCTGGAAAAAAACACTTTAATAAAATCAAAAGTTGTCCCTAGATGAAACCTCCAAACACCATTGTTCAGGCTCCTCCTATAGTACCTTGCAATTTGATAATCATGGGAGTAAAGGGATAGCACAATGCCAAGTCTCTCTGCTTCCACCATTGACAGCATACAGACTGAAGAAAGCGACTGAATCCTGCTGAAGGCACTCAAAGGATTTCATTAAAGATGAGCGAATTTACATTACAAACGAAGCGCTTCATTTGCTCGACAATCGATTTATACGTCGTTTGCCTTTGAGCTCTGTTCTGCTCTCTGACACTTCTCCCTGAAATGTAAATTTGCTCATCTCTAGATTTAAAGGGGTTGGCCACTTTATAGTAAAATTGCACAGTGTACAGTATTAGTAAGTGTACTCACAGCACTTACTGACAGCAGCTCCCTGTGTACCTCATAGAGCTAATATCAGATTCCCCTCCTCCAGGCTGTACTGCCCTGCTGTGTGGTGAGTCTGTCCATAAGATGGCCAACATGGAGGATCATGTGACCATGCCCCGCCCCCAGTGTCCTTGCTAGGAATATACAGGCTCAGTGGTGGCCCAATGTCGGCCATCTTATGGACAAACACGCCACACAGCAGGGCAGCCCAGCCTGGAGGAGGGGAGTCTGATATTAGCTCTATGAGGTACACTGGGAGCTGCTGTCAGTAAGTAATGTAAGTACAGTTACTAACACTGAACTATTTTGCTGTAAAGTGGCTAACCGTTTAATAAGTCTCCACCACTGCTCTGGTCTTAATCAAGTTGGGATGCACCACATACCAAGACACTACTAGTCTGACACTGTGGCAATTACTATAAGATTGGCACTAGCAAGGTAAACTGGCTCTACTCTGCAATATCTGCTTCACTGCTATTGCATTTTGTGTACTGTCTTTGGGGCATGACTAGAGGTGGCTCACAAGATGTGGTGAGTACAACAGAAAACTCTTTATAGCACATCATAGTCACCACAAGCCCCCCTGATGTTGGGAATAGATCACCTTTTTTATTTTCTGCCTTAGGTCCTGTTGGCACTAAGGAATTGGAGCCGAAATTCCGTGTGGAACCCCCCGCGTGCTCTCCACGCCTCTCCGCTCAAAGAATTGACATGTCAATTCGTTGCGCGTAAAGAGGAGGCACTCAAGCCCTCCCATTCAAACAGATAGAAGGCAGGATTCGGCGCCAAGTGCATGCAGGGGGTTCCACACAGAAATTCAGCGCCATAAGTGAATGGGCCCTTAGGCTGCACATATGTTATTTCCAGTCATTCCTATGTAAATCATTCTTCCTTGTAAAGACAGGAATTAACATTAGTAGACTGCATATACTGTAATCCTCTAACAAAGAACATGTAACAGTGCTCTCTGTTATAGGGGATGACCTGAAGCACATGCAAGTAAGCTTATGTCAGCCTTTACCGTGCTTCTTTGTAGATGTACAGTAGAGAACAGATGTTTAGTAGCAAAACAGAGCATTTTCCATTTTGAGAGCAACAAATGTGTTATGACACAAATACTTACATAGACCGCTGGAACCAGTACTGGCAATCATTGTGTCTAGGTTGTCTCGCCAAAGCAGCAGTCATGACAGGTTGGATTTCCTATTTCAGGTGAAGTGACAATGTTGTGTCTTTTACACTGACATATTTAATTCAGACCTATAAGAGAAGCATATTACTTTAAGGCTATGCTGACACAATGTGAAAAAAAAAATGTGGAAATAACGGCGGTTGTTGCAAAACAATGGCCGTTATTGATAAACTTAAACATTAAAGGAGAAGTCTGGCGGGAAGCAAAAATTCATCATGGGCAGTGGGTGGGGGTAGATAAAAAAAACCCTGCTACCAGCTGAGCTCCCCAACGGCGGATGCCCTGCTCAGCCAGTCAGTGACGGGGTGGGACGCTGGGCACTGGAAGCTGTATGATGGGTTCAGCCATTGGTGTAGAGTGTATGGGGCTCTCCAAACCAACAACTGACAGACGATGTCGGTGGAGAAAGGGGTCAAATGATGGAAAATCACCATTCTACCCCTTTGTTCTGAGAAAGAGTTCTCTGGCTGCGGCTTAACCCTCCCCACCACAGATAGCACAGTCTCTGGCCCATGCATGTAGCAGCAGATTATAATATGGGTGGTCCAAATGGCTGCCCATATTAGAACTGCCTGAAACTTAGAGCCTGTGGCCTAGAAGTTAAAGAGACACACCCTGGCTTAGGAAGGTCAGGAGCATCCTGTAGCCAGAGGAGCCACAGAGCGTGAGAGCCAGGAAAAGCAAGTGTCTAGCCCTGTCTTACAGCCGGCCCCCGAGGGGTGTTGGTTGGATGTCCCAAACCACCCTCCACCCCCCCAAAAAAAACAACTGTTTGTGGGGTACTAGTGGGGGAATTAACTACTATATGGGAAACTATTAGGGGATTACCCACTGGGGTGAAGTAATGGGGTACCTACTGTGTTGGGCAACTAAGAAATGGAATAAGAAAGGGAGAGGGAGATGCCATGGGAAGAAGAGGTTACGAAGGGAATCAGTGCTGCACTTATTTCTGCACTTTAGTGCTGCTGGGATATTATGTGCACAACAGGATTACTGGGCTCCTGCACACAATGGAGAGGACTACTTATTGTTCATGGGAAGATATCAAGAAGTGATGATCCCAGCACTCCAAGTTAAAAATATGCAAAATCTTTATTTCATACCAAAAAGTAAAAACAGCTCATGCATGGTATACAGGAAGAACCTACGCGTTTCGCGCGCATGCGCGCTTAATCATGGTCTAATGAGCATAGCAAGTAACATATGTTAAAAACAAAAGTAAACCAATCATGAGTGTGGATATGCATTCGTCATGAGTGACGCGTGATAAGCGTCACAAGTGACGTGCAATGAACACCTGGTAGGTGAGTGATCTGGGTGTTACTAGAGCTATATGCCAAATAGAATTCAATATGCACAGATAGCAGTGCTAAGTATCATTAACGGCATATCATAATTATCTGTAAAAGCCAGACCCTTAAAATTGATATATAGATGGATTATATATAATGTAATCAATAAAGATAATAATACTCTGTTACATGTCCAATAGTGCACGCACAATGTATGCAAACAAACATGCGATTATAAGTCATACATGTGAACAGGGACTAAGTAAAATAAAAGCTGAACAGAAAACAAGTGGAAAGAGATGTTACAATATAAACTAATGAAAATCTTGTAGAATGACAAAAGACGTAACGCATGTTGGTGAGACGCAGGGAGAGAAATATGTAACCTAAACAGATATACGGTAAACTAATGCCTAGTATGTGTAATGGTAAAGTAAATCGTTTTTAAAGTTGAGGCCGTGGGGGAATCTTGTGTCCATTTTAAAGATATACTCCGCCTCCATATTTAATAATATTTTGTGTTTATCACCACCCCTAAGGGGTTTGTGTGCCCTTTTTATGCCATAAAACTGGAAAGATGCAGTGTCCCCTTGGTGCCTCTCAACAAAATGTTTAGATGCTCCCGAGGAACTGGTGTTATTTCCCTTCCTTATATCTGTTAGGTGTTCGCTGATACGTTTTTTAAGTTTACGAGTCGTACAGCCAATAGATTTCAAATTACATGTTCGGCACATGATGATGTAGACGACAAAGTCACTTTCACAGTTGATAAATTCCTCTATTTTAAATGTTTTGGTGTTGCTGGAATTGCTATATTCCTTTACTGTAGACGTGTACCTGCACATATTGCATCTGGGCAATCCACATCTGTGGTTGCCCACTATATTTCTTGCTGTACTCGACTGTAATGGTTTTAGCATGCTGGGCGATAATAAATCGCCAAGTGACTGACCTTTCCGTGCCACACATCTCACTCCTCGGTCAATAATATTTTTAAGAGTGGTGTCCTGTCTCAAAATTTGTAAGTTATTATGTAATATACGTGTTATCTGCGAGTATTCTGGAGAGAATTTGGTAGAAAAGGTTACCGTGTGATCCTGAGTTTTATTATAGGAATTAAACTGTTTTGTAATGTTTTTTTCTTTAAGTAGGTTCTCACGAGTTTTTTTAGCCACCAAATCTCGGGCCCTATTTAGATGAGAGAGTTTATAACCTCTCGCTTTCATGCGAGTGCACGCCTGTTCACTTTGGACATGGTACATGGTGTCCGATGAACAGGATCTTTTGACCCGTGTGAGCTCCCCCACAGGGACAGACCGTACTGTGTGGGCTGGATGACTACTACTCGCATGTAAAATGGTGTTGCCCGAAGTGGGCTTCCGATATAAAGAAGTGTGTACCTTATGAGTCTTACAATCAGATGTGAGCAATATGTCCAAAAATGCTATTTCATGTGTGTGTACACAATGAGTAAAATGCAAGTTATTTTCATTTTGATTAATGTATGTGACAAATGCCTCAACATCACCCTCTCGGCCCGACCACACGATCAGCACGTCGTCAATGTAACGACCGTACCACCGTATGGCCGGGGCGAAAGGATTGTTGCGGGAAAAGATGTACATTTCCTCCCACCATGCCATGTACAATCCAGCTAGAGTAGGGGAGAACTTGGCTCCCATTGGAGCTCCCCTAATCTGAAGAAAAAAGGACTTGTCAAAAGAAAAATAATTATGTTTGAGGAGAAAAGCTGTGACATCTAGGATATATTCCCTTAGCTCCAGACTATAATTACAGTATCTATATAAGTGGTGGGCTAGAGCCACCAAGGCCTGTTCATGAGGTATGGAGGAATAGAGGGCCGTGACGTCACAGCTGAGCCATATATCGCCCTCTTTCCAATGGAACTCCTGAAAGGTGCGTAAAACAGACCCGCTATCCTTCAAATAGCCAGGAACACGTATAACTAAAGGCTGGAGTAATATGTCGAGCCATTCACACAGCTTTTCATTGAGGGAGCCCACGCCCGATATAATAGGTCTAAGAGGAGGGGGGGAGACCCCCTTGTGCACCTTTGGCAATCCATAGAATACTGCTGTTATGGGGTTTGCAGGGATAAGATTATTGCTATCTTTATCATCTAGTATGCCCAACGCGACACCCTCTTCAACAATAGCACATAATTCTACTTTAAATTCAGGCGTGAGGTCCCTCAACAACTTTCTATAGGTGTTTGTATCCTCCAGAATATCCTGTGCCAAATGTATGTACATGTCCCTGTCCAACAGCACTATTTTACCGCCTTTGTCGGCCATTTTTATTACGAGATTAGCATTATCTCTCAATTGTTGTATGGCCAGGCATTCCCTATGCGTGGTGTTGGAAGGGGACATGGAAGAATGTATAGTATCATACAGCTGGCGGAGATCCCTCTCCATGGCAAACTGGAAGTTATCCAGTGCTTCAACTCTAGATTTATATGGGTAATATGCTGGATTGGAATGGGAAGCTTTGACACTATGGACATCCTCCCTTGTGTTGTTGCCACTCTCATATTCCAAATCCAACAGTTCCACAAGATTAGTTTGATCATCAAATAATAAATTGCTGAATTCATTAATTACGGAGTTGTCATCATAAAGAACACTAGTATGCATTGATGCATCTCTAGTGTCCTGTAAAGAAAAATGACGTTTGATGGTTAACAGTCTGGCCAGACGGTTCACATCCATAAGGGTGTTGAATAAATCAAAATGATGGGTTGGAACAAAAGAAAGTCCCTTGGATAGTACAGTACAGTGATCCTTTGAGAGAGAAAACGATGATAAATTAATGATATTGTCCATGTGAGAATTTGAACTTCCTTCTTCTGTAGGTGAATCATTTAATGTTTTTTCTTCGGTTGCGGTTTTTTGGGAACATTTTTTCCTGTGTTTTCTGCCACCCCTCCTAATCCGTTTTTTGTCTTTTGTTCTTGTTGTTGTGTGTTAATTTTTCCTTGTCTGGTTCTTGATGTAGTGGGATATGAGTCATCTGGACCCTCCTGTGCACCCTCTTGGTTGTTTTTATTTTTTCTATGTGTATAATTTTTTCCTTTTGTCTTGGATGCCTGTGCGACTGTCTCCGTGCTGGTGTCAGATGTTTCATAATCGGAGGCCTCTGACCTCTCTGAGTCCACCGATGAAAAACTCACATGTGTGGAATCACGTCTAGAATTGGTGTTTTTCTTGAGGATAGAGCGCGGTCTAAAAGGTCGATATTGTTTCCAAGTGTAAACTTGGTTATTGATGTAGTCCTCATTATCCCTCCTGAATTTGCTTTTTTTGATGTTAACAATATAGTTTTCCATATCCTGTATTTTTTGTTTCATTTTTTTATTCAAGTCATCATATTCAGCCGTATCAGAAAAGGATATTAGAGATTGTCTAGTCTCCTCAAGTTGTGGTTTCAGATCATTTAGTTTCATTTGTTCGTATTTTGTTATTGTTCTTATTAGACGTAAGGAGCAATCAGTGAGGGCCTCCTCCCACTCAGCTTGGAACTCGTCACAGAATATTGTGGTTGAATTTTTGTATATACGTAAGCCGCGTGGGATCATATTTTTCTCCAAGTAAGTTTTTAGGGTGCTACAGTCCCACCACAGTTTTAACTCTTGGATGCATAATTTCTCGAGCTTAGTGAACAGTGTTTTACACTCAGGACTATCATTATTCAAAACATCAAAAACCATGGTTAGCTTACGTTCACGCTCTTCTACGCAATTACATGCATCCAAGTTAGTTAGTGCGTCCAAAACCTGTGTATCAGGTGAGTCATCAGTGTCAGAGTTGTTTGCAGACATGACGTGTACGTGTGAACAAAGTTCTTAAACAGAGTACTTTAAGGGCAAGGCAATAATACCTTGCACTCACAAAATATATGATATCAGGATCCGAAAGCTGTATGTAATGACCAATCTAAATGAGATCAGCTCCGTTTTGCAAAAAACAAAAATAGGGGGCTGTTCACATATACAAAAATGAAATGCAAAAAAAAACTTCCAAATCAGTCCAAATGTGAAAGAAAACAAAATTATCCTGTGAAGTTTTGCTTATTCTTTTGTGAGGGAGACTCGACTCAGTGGCCGTGTTAAACATATAACAAAACAGAGTTGATAGTGGTCAGCTCACCTCTAAGCTGGGTCAATGCGAACTTATTGTTCATGGTATTCAGGACGATGTCTCTGAATTAGCTGTAAGTGATGCATCATTCTGTTACAGCTTTTCTGTCACTAGTTCTCCTATCGTCTCTTGGCGTCCTCAATGATAACCATTATAAAGCAATCATGAATGAGAAGTTATCTGACATTCCTACTGAGTGGCCACCTTTACACACAGGCAGGCATGCATACATACATACATATATATATATATAAACAGCCACATGTACATTCAGTGCATACAGCCATACAGATGTTATATACACACAGGCATGTATACATACATACATAATATATACACAGCCATATGTACATTCAGTGCATACAGATAAGTTATATACACACAGGCATGCATACATACATACATACATACATACATAATATATACACAGCCATATGAGCACCACTCTAGTAGTACAATCATACACCATGTAGTGTCAGTAGACACCCTGTATGATGCTGCTGAGGTGGTTAGGGCAGCACTATGAGCCTGCACTATCCTGCCCACATACTGTATATGAGGATGTATGCGCCATGTATTCCCCCTGCAGGCATACATATACTCCGGGCACAGCGGCTGGGATTAGCAGCCAGGCAGGTGACTGCCCCGCATACATACTCACCGGCTGCACTATACAGGAGACGGTGGAGGCTAGAATGTAGTTGCCAGAGGTAGGTCTTGAGGACCTTTGATGATGTCATGCCCATGTGACCAGCCTCATTTGTGGGAGGAGCTATCTTCCTCTGCTCGGGTTTTCTATGAGGCGGCTGGTTTCCCGCTTTTCATGAGGCAGCAGTATAGTGAGTGCAGTGTATATGATCAGCAGGAGGTAAACCACTGTTTTGAGGGGTGTGTGGGTGCACTGTTATGTGATGCTCACATTCTAGTCTCAACCTATACAGGACAGCTCCAAGACATCTACAGGACCTTTGATGATGTCGTAGTCATGTGATCAGTCACGTGTATGGGAGGAGTCAAGTGCAGGGCTTGATTCTGTGAATGGTTAGAAAGGCGTCTAAGGGCTGGGGGCAGGCAGGAGAGGGGCGTGCGTGCAGGCAGCAGAGATGTGTGTGTAGTGTGCAGGCAGCAGAGATGTGTGTAGTGTGCAGGCAGCAGAGGTATGTGTGCAGGCAGCAGAGATACGTGTGTAGTGTGCAGGAAGCAGAGATATGTGTGTAGTGTGCAGGCAGCAGAGATGTGTGTAGTGTGCAGGCAGCAGAGGTATGTGTGCAGGCAGCAGAGATACGTGTGTAGTGTGCAGGAAGCAGAGATATGTGTGTAGTGTGCAGGCAGCAGAGATGTGTGTAGTGTGCAGGCAGCAGAGGTATGTGTGCAGGCAGCAGAGATACGTGTGTAGTGTGCAGGAAGCAGAGATATGTGTGTAGTGTGCAGGCAGCAGAGGGATGTGTGTAGTGTGCAGGCAGCAGAGGGATGTGTGTAGTGTGCAGGCAGCAGAGGGATGTGTGTAGTGTGAAGGCAGCAGAGATGTGTGTGTAGTGTGCAGGTAGCAGAGATGTGTGTGTAGTGTGCAGGCAGCAGAAATGTGTGTGTAGTGTGCAGGCAGCAGAGATGTGTGTAGTGTGCAGGCAGCAGAGAGATGTGTGCAGGCAGCAGAGGGATGTGTGTAGTGTGCAGGCAGCAGAGGGATGTGTGTAGTGTGCAGGCAGCAGAGGGATGTGTGCAGGCAGCAGAGATGTGTGTGTAGTGTGCAGGCAGCAGAGATGTGTGTGTAGTGTGCAGGCAGCAGAAATGTGTGTGTAGTGTGCAGGCAGCAGAGGTATGTGTGTAGTGTGCAGGCAGCAGAGATATGTGTGTAGTGTGCAGGCAGCAGAGATATGTTAGTAGTGTGCAGGCAGCAGAGGTATGTGTGTAGTGTGCAGGCAGCAGAGGTATGTTTGTAGTGTGCAGGCAGGAGATGGATGTGTGTAGTGTGCAGGCAGCAGAGGCATGTGTGTAGTGTGCAGGCAGCAGAGATATGTGTGTAGTGTGCAGGCATCAGAGATATGTGTGTAGTGTGCAGGCAGCAGAGGTATGTGTGTAGTGTGCAGGCAGCAGAGGTATGTGTGTAGTGTGCAGGCAGCAGAGATATGTTTGTAGTGTGCAGGCAGCAGAGATATGAGGGTAGTGTGCAGGCAGCAGAGATATGTTTGTAGTGTGCAGGCAGCAGAGGGATGTGTGTAGTGTGCAGGCAGCAGAGATATGCGTGTAGTGTGCAGGCAGCAGAGGTATGTGTGTAGTTTGCAGGCAGCAGAGATATGTTTGTAGTGTGCAGGCAGCAGAGATATGCGTGTAGTGTGCAGGCAGCAGAGATATGCGTGTAGTGTGCAGGCAGCAGAGGGATGTGTGCAGGCAACAGAGATGTGAGTGTAGTGTGCAGGCAGCAGAGATGTGTGTGTGTAGTGTGCAGGCAGCAGAGATGTGTGTGTAGTGTGCAGGCAGCAGAGGTATGTGTGCAGGCAGCAGAGGTATGTGTGTAGTGTGCAGGCAGCAGAGATATGCGTGTAGTGTGCAGGCAGCAGAGATATGCGTGTAGTGTGCAGGCAGCAGAGATATGCGTATAGGGTGCAGGCAGCAGAGCAGGATACAGCCAGTGAGTGCAGGCAGCAGAGGTATGTGTGCAGGCAGCAGAGATATGTGTGTAGTGTGCAGGCAGCAGATATATGTTTGTAGTGTGCAGGCAGCAGAGATATGCGTATAGTGTGCAGGCAGCAGAGCAGGATACAGCCAGTGAGTGCAGGTAGCAGATATCTGTGTAGGGTGCAAGCAGCAAATATGTGTATAGTGTGCAGGCAGCAGACTTATTGTGTTATTGGCATACAGCAGATAATAGTGTATACCAGGGTTTTTGAACCTTTTTGTTCTCAGGCCTCACCTGGCGATCCATGTTGATGCTGGGGCCTCACCAAAAAACCTGTAGCACTATGCAGTGCCACGTAGTGCACATAATATTCCAAAGTAGCGTCACTACAGAAATCAGTACTGCTCCACCAATAGTAACACAAAAAAATGACATGCACTTACCTCCCCTGTTCCAGTGTTGGTGCGGCTCTGGTCTCCATCTGCTTCCTGGCCGAAAGGGGAATTGGGCTGTGACCTGTCAGGCCCGTTCAGCCAGTCAGAGGCGGGACTCAGCTACCGCCACTGACTGCCTGAGAAGTGTCATCCCAGGCCCATTCTCAGACCAAGAAGCAGTCGGGACCAGGGGGATCGGCATGATATGTGCACCAGCGCTGGAGCAGAGTAGAAAAGTGCCTGTTTATTTTTTCATCCTCCCCCTCGCTGACACTTTTTTTTTTTTTTTTTTTTAATTCAGTCTGCCCGGAATTCTTTAAAGTGACTGTACCACCAGGCCCAGGCTGAAGCACTGGAGGCGGACCGACCCACCCTTAGTATGAAGAAACTCCAGCCCCTCCATGACGTGTCTCCATTAGAATCAATGGAACCCTATGATAGAGGGGCTAGGGTTTCCTCCCACTAAGGGTGGGTCGGCCCGCCTCCAGTGCTTCTGCCTGGGCCTGGTGGTACAGTCACTTTAAGCACCTGGGAAATCATGGTGATGTGACCATAATCATGACATCATTGGAGGTCCTTTACCTCCTGTCAGTATAGAACCTACACTAATGATGCAGGGCTGCCATTATCAGTGTGGTCTCTGCCTGGAGTCTGCTGTGTGCCGATGTCGGCCCAGACAAGGACCCTGCACCTCACAGTTTGAGAAGCTCTGGCGTACACCATACATGTATCAGAATTATATAAAGTTTAAAATAACGATTAGAGGATTTGATATTCTATATAGAACTTCTGTCCTTCTGTTGATTCATATAGACAGTGTTGTCCCTGGAGTTGGCTGATATCAAATATTCCACCAATATTGTGATAATGACTTATACTAATTATAATGTGTATGGTGCCTGCAGGACTATGTGGGGAAAACACTATTAGAAATGCACAACAATAAACTATTCTGACCTTCCAACATTGCAGTATAACTGCTGGTAAACTAAGCCCCCCTGTTTATACTTAGAAAAGAGGTTGTCTTCAAAACTATATGATTAAATGTGCTTAAACGGGTACTTCAGTGGGAAAAAAAAGTTTTCAAACTAACTGGTACTAGAAAGTTATGAAGATTTGTAAATTACTTCTTTAAAATAAAAAAACTCTCTAGTCTTCCAGTACTTATCAGCTGCTGTATGTCCTGCTAGAAGCGGTATATTCTTTCCAGCCTGACATGGTGTTATCTGCTGCCACCTCTGTCAGGAGCTGCCCAAATCAAAACAGTAGCCGATAGAAACCCTCTCCTGCTCTGGACAGTTCCTGATAGGTACTGGAAGGATTGAGATGTTTAAAGGGGTTATCCAGGGCTACAAAAACATGGCCACTTTTCCCCTCTCTTGTCTCCAGTTCAGGTGTGGTTTGCATTTAAAGGGGTAGTGCGGTGCTAAACAATTATTCACTAAATAACTCACATTACAAAGTTATACAACTTTGTAATGTATGTTATGTTAGTGCATCGCCCCCTTCCCGTGTTTCCCCCACCCACACCAGACCCGGAAGTGTAGTGCTCTATACATACCTGCCTCTTGCCGACCCCCATCCGCCATCTTGTGCCAATGATGTCATCTTCGGACGGACGGCCAAAACGCTCCGACCGCTCCTAGTGCCGGCCGCCCTCTGCCGCGTCATCAGCTGCTCAGCCGCGATTGGCTGAGCACAGTTATGCTGTGTAAGTTGTGTAACTTTGTAATGTGTGTTATTTAGTGAATATTTCGTGAATGTTATTTAAGCTCCATTTACTTCAATGGAACTGATTTCCAAACCTCACCCAATCTGGAGACAAGAGAGGGGAAAAAGTGGCCATGTTTTTGTAGTGCGGGATAACCCTTTTAAATAGTCATTTTAATAAGTAATTTACAAACCTGTATAATTTTCTTAAACAAGATGATGTCAAAACTTTTTTTTCTCCCAAGTGCCTTTTTTAAACTATGCTGGTATACTGGTATTCTGGTAAGTTTTCCTGAATGCAAAGGTTATCTAGTTGGGCCTTTACTTCCTGGAAAGGATTTAGAGTGATATGCTTAGCCCTATGGAAAACAAATCTAGCTAGTTTGGCCTGTGCATAGGTAAGCTGAGACGGTTTCAAGTGTAACAGGGCTATCTAGTTTATGTACAGAACGTACATTCCGAGGTGCCCTATGCTAAGAGCGCAATGCACTGCAGAATATATGTAGAGGAGCCCAGTGCTGTCCGAAGCCATTGAGAATCCCCAATAGAGATGAGCAAACCCCGAGCATGCTCGAGTCCATCTGAACGTAATCATTCGGCATTTGATTAGCGGTGGCTGCTGAAGTTGGATAAAGCCCTAAGGCTATGTAGAAAACATGGATATAGTCATTGGCTGTATCCATGTTTTCCATTCAACCTTGGAGCTTTATCCAACTTCAGCAGCCACCGCTAATTGAATGCTGAGCGATCGGGTTCGGATGGACTCAAGCATGCTCGAGGTTGGCTCATCTGTAATCCCCAACATGTCAGGCTTTTACGGCTTTAGTTACGCACATGGAATCAGTGCATTATGATTTGTTTTATCTATGGGATCCTGAAATGGTGACACAATGACACATTGAAAACCCCCAGTGTAGGTTAATACTGTACTTGCCTATGACATCCATTATTTTGCTACCATACTAGCAGCCCTGTTTTGCCCATCAGGTTCCCCAGAGATGAGCTGTTTCATGGAGGCAGCTTACTGGAAATGAGATGTTAGACTGTGCTGAGAAATCAATAGTCCTAAGATCATTGGCTTGAAACTTGGCCAATTCTAGAACAGCTACAGGGTATCTATCCTGGTATCTAATGCCAATTTACAAATGGGGCAAAATGATCTTTATGAGATGTCCTATCCTTGTGCTGTAATTATGGCTGCAGGTAGCTGAGAACATCCTGGCATCACCTATGTATATTACCCGTAGACAGGCCCGCTTCTGCCATGAGGCGGAATGAGTATTCCGCCTCAGGCGGCAGATTTTGCATCCCTGCAGGGGGCGGCAAGATCCTCACCGCTGTCATTTTAGTTAAGTTTAACTTAGCTAAAATGACAGCAGCAGTCACAGCCTCACCACATATCCTGCCGCCCACGTTCCCTGGCGTCCCCACGTACTGCCGGGCTCTCCGTCCTACGTCGCCCAGCATCCGTCGCGTGCATGCGCCGCAGCCGTCCGCCGCGGCGCTACACAGCCGCGGTCACCAGGTGGCAGGAGTGTTGCCCTGCGCTCCGGTAAGTTCTGGGGAGGGGAGGGGAGGGGAGGGTGCGCAGTGGTGCAGTGTGTAGCGACAGGAGGGGGGGAGTAAGATTGCGCTGTGGTGTGGAGCCGCGCGGGGGGGGGGATGTGTTTGCAATCAACGCGCGGTGGGCTGGGGGCGGCGGCAGCCCAGGTTTGCCTCAGGCGGCAGAAAGCCTGGGAACGGCCCTGCCCGTAGACTTACCACATATGTATATATTATCTACTTCTGGCATTTATTTCTGTCACATAACATCCTTGAGTAAGCTATAAAGGCCAAGTGTCAACATATATCTTCTGAAAGACATACAAAAAGTTTATTTTCCGGAAATATAAGTGAAATATTTAGAAAATTCTTCTATGACATGATGCACTACACAACCAGTTGGACTACCTTGATGTTTTCAGTGCACAAATGGAATGTAACCATCCAAGCTCACATATCCACACCAATTATCTCTATTTACCTTGGATAGCAGGAGCCTGAAGCCTATTGTACATTAGCTACTGAACGCTTACCTTTGCCAGTGATCATCTGATGTACAGTATCATTTGAATAAACAGTATAAGCAACTTTAGGTCATCTAAAGAGTAAGAGTTTTAATGATAATGAATGAACATGCTTGTAAAACATATTACACACCAGTACACTACCACCACCACCACGCTTGATGTGTTCATGGACTGTGCCCATAGCACCTGCATGGTGCAGCTGAAATCAGGACTTGAGAGATAAAAAAAACAATTTTATTTAACTTCAGCTGTCAAATTGCTAGTAGTTTGTCTTTGAATCTAAATTTTCTTTACCTTAAAATGTGTTGTCTTTTGCTGCTTATTTTTGATACATTGTTACAGGGCCTGCTATCTTGCTTGAGCTTTTTTTTAACAGCATTTAGTGATATGTTTTACAATAAGCCCCATGGACATAGACACAATGAACATCTCCAGACCCTATTATTTGTATGGATCATGTTTGTAGGCATGCTTTTGTGACCTCTCTGATATGTGCAAAGGTCATTCTACAGGGGATAAGAGTCTGAGCTGCCACTGACATATCTATATATGTCAATATTTGCTGTAATTGTGTACACAGAGTGGAGTACATAGGAGAGAGGGGGGCCCTAAACAAAGTTTAAAACAGGCCTCCATTTATAATGCCCCCCAGAATTGAGAGTTTTTTTCATTTCTCTCTGCTTTCCATGATCCATGGGTCAGTGCCCCCGTCCATTAATTTGTTGACAATACAGGTAAGAGGAGAAAGAGTTATGTATACAGTGGTGCCTTGGATTACGAGCATGGCCAAAGCAACCATCCACCCCTTATATACACTTAAATTTAAGGGTATATGAGGGGTGGATGGTTGCATTGGCCTACCAGAGCCCTTTGGCCGTACTACAACTATAGACGGTCTTGTATAGTGTTATATGTTTTTAATTGTTTTTAGATGTCTCTCGTGTATGTCATAATTTATCAATAAAGATTTTGTTATTGTTTGAATATACACTCACCGGCCACTTTATTAGGTACACCTGTCCAACTGCACGTTACCACTTAATTTCTAATCAGCCAATCACATGGCGGCAACTCAGTGCATGTAGACATGGTCAAGACAATCTCCTGCAGTTCAAACCGAGCATCAGTATGGGGAAGAAAGGTGATTTAAGTGCCTTTGAACGTGGCATGGTTGTTGGTGCCAGAAGGGCTGGTCTGAGTATTTCAGAAACTGCTGATCTACTAGGATTTTCACGCACAACCATCTCTAGGGTTTACAGAGAATGGTCCGAAAAAGAAAAAACATCCAGTGAGCGGCAGTTCTGTGGGCGGAAATGCCTTGTTGATGCCAGAGGATAGAGGAGAATGGGCAGACTGGTTCGAGCTGATAGAAAGGCAACAGTGACTCAAATAGCCAACCGTTACAACCAAGGTAGGCAGAAGAGCATCTCTGAACGCACAGTACATCCAACTTTGAGGCAGATGGACTACAGCAGCAGAAGACCACACTGGGTGCCACTCCTTTCAGCTAAGAACAGGAAACTGAGGCTACAATTTGCACAAGCTCATCGAAATTGGACAGTAGAAGATTGGAAAAACGTTGCCTGGTCTGATGAGTCTCGATTTCTGCTGCAAAATTCGGATGGTAGGGTCAGAATTTGGCGTCAACAACATGAAAGCATGGATCCATCCTGCCTTGTATCAACGGTTCAGGCTGGTGGTGGTGGTGTCATGGTGTGGGGAATATTTTCTTGGCACTCTTTGGGCCCCTTGGTACCAATTGAGCATCGTTGCAACGTCACAGCCTACCTGAGTATTGTTGCTGACCATGTCCATCCCTTTATGACCACAATGTACCCAACATCTGATGGCTACTTTCAGCAGGATAATGTGCCATGTCATAAAGCTAGAATCATCTCAGACTGGTTTCTTGAACATGACAATGAGTTCACTGTACTCAAATGGCCTCCACAGTCACCAGATCTCAATCGAATAGAGCATCTTTGGGATGTGGTGGAACGGGAGATTCGCATCATGGATGTGCAGCCGACAAATCTGCGGCAACTGTGTGATGCCATCATGTCAATATGGACCAAAATCTCTGAGGAATGCTTCCAGCACCTTGTTGTATCTATGCCACCAAGAATTGAGGCAGTTCTGAAGGCAAAAGGGGGTCCAAGCCGTTACTAGCATGGTGTACCTAATAAAGTGGCCGGTGAGTGTAATTGCTGGTGTGTCAGTACATTTTCTGACCTCCTTTTTTATTGTTTTGGGGGGCTATACAGAGGAGACCATCAATAAGGGAGACCACTCAGAGGGAGCCATCAATAAGGGGGACAACACAGAGGGAGCATCAATAACTGGGACTACACAGAGGGGGCCATCAATAAGGAAGACAACACAGAAGGGGCCATCAATAAGGGTAACAACACAGAGGGGGCCATCTGAAAGGGGGGGCAACACAGATGGGGCCATCTGAAAGGGGGACAATACAGAGAGGGCCAGATATAAGGGGTGTAGTGACACAGAGGGGGGCCATCTATAAGGGGGACAACAGAAAGGGGTCTATCAACAAGGATGACAATACAGAGGAGGCCATATATAAGGAGCACTACCCAGAGGGGGGCCATCTAGAAGGGAGACGTAACAGAGGGGGCTATCTTGCCCCCCTCCTTATATATGGGGGGTGGGGGGCATATATAAGAGGCATACACAGAGGGGGGGTCTTCTATAGGGGAACCTGTTGTTTTACTGAAGTCACATGATTGGCTCCACAAAAGGGCCTGCTGAGGCTCTGTTGCCCAAGGGCCCATACAAACCTGGAGCTGACCCTGTTCTCATCCCAGAAACCACATCACCGGGAGCTGTCCAGGCCATCATCTGGCTATTATGGGTATGGCAAACAAGTAACTGTCCAGGAAACATTCAACTGGCCAAGTATTTGCCCTGCAGCTATTGCTGTATTATAGGATTATAAATGCTTATAAATGCCCCTAGATAACAAGATGCCAACAATCGGAGGGAAAGAGCAGCATATCAGAAGGAGGAAAGTTTGCTAAATGACTGTATTTGCAAAAATCTTTCACTTGACGAATGCTACAAGTTTAGCAATGTTAGTTGAGAATAGCCCTTTGTGAAGAAACTTAGGGGGAGATTTATCAAGCTTATACTCAGTCGATTCTTTGTTGCCCATAGCAACCAATGACAGCTCAGCTGTGATTGGCTGTTATAAGTAACACTACAGTATTAAAGGGGCATTATCAGCAGGTTTGGCCCAATGAACCTTCTGATATCATGGGCTACTTCCTGCACATGCACAGTAAAAAGTGGCATTACTATGCATATATGAATATGCTTAGTGGGCGGGCCGGGTGTGGCGAGCCAGGCGGGCGGAGGGGGTGCTCTTGGCGGACAGGCAACGCCCAGACTGCTTCTAACCGGGGAATTAGCATATCTGAAATTATCAGAAAGCGCCACTATACCGAAAGACAAAGAATTCAGATCAACAGTAGGTGCGGCTGGGTGATATCAGCAGGTTCATTGGCCTGATCCTGCTGATAGTGCCACTTTAACATTTGACAGTCTTTGATAATCTCTTCCAGTATCTATGGTTCACATCTGTGTCCTGTTTTTCTGTTCTGTCATAGATCACCGGATCCGCCGCATGATTTCACCAACAGCACCTGACGGCCACCATTCATTATGAGTGCCATTGGGTTTCTGTCACTTTATTGGAAAATAATATGCTAGAATATATAGCAGTGCCTTAGACATGAAAAGTGCCTTACGGCTGGCTCACACAGTGTTTCCGAAGATTGAATTATAGTTATAATTATAATTCTGCCCGAGCCATTGAATGAATGACCCTGCTATCTGGCACAGTATACTGGGTGTCCCTGTGCTGCTAATGTCTGTGAGCAGTGTGCACCAAGCCTTACAGGGTCTCCATGTCATATACACAGCTAGTGAACAGAATACAAAGTATTCAGTGCAATAAACGGGACTGTGTAACATATGGGCCCACTCCGTGCCAGGCCCCTCAGGGAAATGCCAGGCACAATAGCCCAGGCTGCCTGCAGCTACGTATGGCACAGCAGCAGTACGTCACTACACCTCCCCGTGGAGACAGCTCAGTCTGCCATGCAGCACACAGGGAGAGCTGGGCGGGCACCTCCAAGCTGACAGGCAGGGCAGGGGCGTATGACAAGCGCTAAGGGGGCGTGCCCTGAAACCAACGCCATCTTTCATATGGGAAAGCCTAAGGTTTAGCGTAGAAAACTGTTAACAGCTGAATGAACTGCATGAAGCAGATTACATCCAGTCCAACCCACTATAGTTTCTCAGTATATATTTTTGTGGAATACACCTTATAACAAGCCTACAAAGCAACCATTGCCCTAACTTAAGATGGCTGCGTAGACATCCAGCAACCGCCCCCTTACGCCATCACAACAAGGGAACGTCACAGGGGGCGTGCTTCACACTTGACAGCGACGCGCGCTCCCGAGCCACGCCCCTTGGGATAGAATATTGACACAGAGTGAAGCGCGCCCCCGTGAGGTGCAAGCCCAGTGCGTGGTCCGAACGTTCCCGGGAATTCCGTGTGGGCCGGCGGGGGCGTGCAGAGTGCGGCGGCCGGGATGAGCGGTGCAACCTGTCGGCAGCGATCAGATGTGCACTCCGGGTAACTGGGCTCGTTGTGGGGAGGCTGCTCTCCCTGCCGGTACATGTCCGCCCTGCAGGCACACACTTGGCCCCCGTCTATGGTCGTGCTGAATTCCCCTTCTTGCTGCTGCCATGTCTTCTCTTCACTCCGTCCACCCGGAGACTCGCAAGTTTACCCGGGCGCTCAGCAAGCCAGGGACTGCGGCGGAGCTCCGGCAGAGCGTCTCCGAGGTGGTGAGGGGCTCCGTGCTGCTGGTGAGTGCCGGGTGGGGGCTGGTCCGGGGAGGGGGGCACGACACATGGCCAGGACAGTACCATTACAATCACACCAGCCTGGCCAGTAGCAGTGCCATCACACCACCCTGGCCAGGTCAGTACCAGTGCCATCACACCAGCCTGGCCAGGTCAGTAGCAGTGCCATCACACCAGCCTGGCCAGTAGCAGTGCCATCACACCAGCCTGGCCAGGTCAGTAGCAGTGCTATCACACCAGCCTGGCCAGGTCAGTACCAGTGCCATCACACCAGCCTGGACAGTACCAGTGCCATCACACCAGCCAGGACAGTACCAGTGCCATCACACCAGCCAGGACAGTACCAGTGCCATCACACCAGCCAGGACAGTACCAGTGCCATCACACCAGCCAGGATAGTACCAGTGCCATCACACCAGCCTGGCCAGGACAGTACCAGTGCCATCACACCAGCCAGGATAGTACCAGTGCCATCACACCAGCCTGGCCAGGACAGTACCAGTGCCATCACACCAGCCTGGCCAGGACAGTACCAGTGCCATCACACCAGCCTGGACAGTACTAGTGCCATCACACCAGCCTGGACAGTACCAGTGCCATCACACCAGCCTGGCCAGCACAGTACCAGTGCCATCACACCAGCCTGGCCAGCACAGTACCAGTGCCATCACACCAGCCTGGCCAGCACAGTACCAGTGCCATCACACCAGCCTGGCCAGGACAGTACCTGTGCCATCACACCAGCCTGGCCAGGACAGTACCAGTGCCATCACACCAGCCTGGCCAGGACAGTACCAGTGCCATCACACCAGCCTGGCCAGGACAGTACCAGTGCCACCACACCAGCCTGGCCAGGACAGTACTAGTGCCATCACACCAGCCTGGCCAGGACAGTACCAGTGCCACCACACCAGCCAGGACAGTACCAGTGCCATCACACCAGCCTGGCAAGGACAGAGCAGTACCAGTGCCACCACACCAGCCTGGCCAGGACAGTACCAGTGCCACCACACCAGCCAGGACAGTACCAGTGCCATCACACCAGCCTGGCCAGGACAGTACCAGTGCCATCACACCAGCCTGGCCAGGACAGTACCAGTGCCACCACACCAGCCAGGACAGTACCAGTGCCACCACACCAGCCTGGCCAGGACAGTACCAGTGCCACCACACCAGCCTTGCCAGGACAGTACCAGTGCCACCACACCAGCCTGGCCAGGACAGAGCAGTACCAGTGCCACCACACCAGCCTGGCCAGGACAGTTCCAGTGCCATCACACCAGCCAGGACAGTACCAGTGCCATCACACCAGCCTTGCCAGGACAGAGCAGTACCAGAACCATCACACCAGCCTGGCCAGGGCAGAGCAGTACCATCACACCAGCCTGGCCAGGGCAGAGTAGTACTAGTACCATCACACCAGTCTGGCCAGGACAGAGCAGTGCCATCACACTAGCCTGGCCAGGACAGAGCAGTACTAGTGCCATCACACCAGCCTGGCCAGGACAGAGCAGTGCCATCACACCAGCCTGGCCAGGACAGAACAGTACCAGTGCCACCAAACCAGCCTGGCCAGGACAGAGCAGTACCATCACATTAGGCGGGCCAGGACAGTACCAGTGCCACCACACCAGCCTGGCTAGGGAAGCCCTGATATCCACTCATTAGACCTTGCAAAGTATAGGACTGGTGCCCACTCATAATAACAAAATACTCTTGATTCCTGCTCACAACCCACTTTCCAGGCCAACCCTGATACCCATTCTTGACAGCCTTGCCAATCCAAATACCCATTCATACTTGCCAACCTCAGATGTCCAGTCTTATCAGATTTTCAACCCATTTGTTCCAGTTTGGCCACAGGACTCTTGATGTTGGGTCATAACAGATTGGCGAGGGCATGCTCCTGACACTTCATTGCTGGCACACTCTGCCTAGGGACTGTGTTCTGTAACCTTGTAGCACTGAGTCGTTCTGTCAATAAATTGTGTTCTGTCAGACATGTCTTTCCCTAGTAATGACCGCTGTGTATACCTGTGCCTATACCTGATGCCAGCTGGTATATGTTACAACAGTCGCTTCTTTGTTGCACAAGTTCTTATACCGGACATGAAATCCATTGTCATGTCCAGGTCCTAAGGAACGTTGGATGTTACCTTGAGAAAGTTAATCACAGACAGCATTATCTACAGAAGACATGGGGGACAGCAAGCACTATGTAGTTATAAGGATGAAGAGACATTAGACATACTCCAGGTGTATCCTGGGGAGACCTGCATGCTATGGTAGGGAAAGACTAAGCTCAAGGACCAGTGAACCAATGAATACTACAGCATCTATGGTATTACTCAGGCTGTCTTCTGTTGATAACTATGCTAGTGCTATAATAATGTACATGAATGTGTTATGCATTATGACATGGACGGTCCAGATTGGGGGACGCCAGCATGTGCGGATGGATGTGCTGTCACTTTAGACAATGTCACCTGTCCAGATTAGGGAACTTAAACAGTAAGAATCACTGAATCCAAGTCCTGAGCAGTACCAGTCGATTTGATTTGTCCAGATAAAGGGTAAATGTTCCACTTGGATCACTTGCAAAGCAGAACTACATATTGGACAAGGTGAATTGACTGCCGCTGCTTGAGCTTGGGATTCAGCAATGTGTATCGAAGTTCCCTCATGTCCCGTCACTGCTCACGTATTGGATACATTCATCTATTGCGTTTTGCACCAGGGTCAAGAAAATAGAATTTCTCTGTTTGTACATTATTGTAAGCTCTATGTGGAGCCATGAAGTAATTTTTCCCTTAGTATGGGTCATTTGGCATCTTTTTCATAAGGGTTATTTCCTTCTTCTGGATTAACACAGAAAGGGAATAAGTGGGACTATCCTTTATTTTTTTCATCCTTAACCACTATGTAACTGGGGGATATACGATAAGATCATTACATTGCCGCCAGTATAGACCCCATGTTTACATCTGCATCCAGCAGGCCCCAATGATTTATAATGGGCTCTGTCAAGGTTTCTGTCATTTGACAGCAAGCATAGTGCTTTGCTATTCTTCCTGTGGATAATGGCAGCCCCCTGAATAGTAGTGTGAAAAAGGCCTATTTCTTACAGTGTCCATATGATGGCTTTTGCACTCAGTGGGCTTCAAGTAGGGGGTCTTGATACTAACGCATCAGAATCCAGTCTTAAATGGGTACTCCCATCTGAAAATGCTATCTCCCCTATCCTTAGGGTAGAGAATAACAAGCTGATCCAAATATTAGGACCACCTTCTACCCTAAGGAAAGGGGGAAAACTTCTAGGATGATGAAAATGCACTGTGCATTTGCAGCCAGCACTTCATTCATTACCTATGGATTGGGGATACTTCTTGATATAGGAATGCCTCTTTAATTTTCTACTTGGCTTACTAGGACATGGGCTCACGTAGGCTATGCAGGTTGTGATATGAGGTCCGTCTGGTCCTGTCTGGGCAGCTGTTTGGGCCATATTACATGGCCTGATCAATAATGTAAACGAGAGCCGATCTGCTAGATCACCACTTGTTTATTAAGCCTGTTACACAGCTCAACCATTGTGCAGCAAGAATGCATGTCTGTGCACCCTGTGCCTAGGGTACAATAATAAAGTTCATACTTACCTGACCATGCTCCCTGGTGCTTCTGCCCACTCCCCAGTACCTTCCTGTCTTCTGCTTGGTCCTGCAGCTATTAGGAGTACTGCAGAGCCAGCTCTGAAGTGACAGGCCGCTCAGCCAATCACTGGCCTAGGCCACTTATTGGCTGAGCGGCCTGTCGCTTCAAAGGCCAGCTCTGCAGTTCCTCCTGTGGCTGTGGGCAGAAGACAGGAAAGCATCATGGAGGGTAGGGGGCCAAGCATAATTGGGTCCTGGTATGTTGGCACCCACCTGCGATTCTGAGTGCTGTGGACATTTTAAAGTATATCATGGAAGGTAATGATGCACGCACCCGGCAAGCGATGATATTAGGTCCTAAACACGTGATCAGCTGATGATGATTGTCATCGGCCGATCATTGTCTTTATTACACAGAGCAATTACCTGTCGAATAGACAGATTATTGCTCTGTGTATTAGGGCCCTTACTGTCTGTATTGTATATAATGATTGGAGTTTCCTATGTGTATTATGTTGCTTTCACTCGCTGTTGGTGTGTGGTAAACAGACGCCTCCTAAGTAACAGAACCGCTTTGTGAGGCCAGGATTTTTCTGTGGAACAAGTTTTCTCTTCAGGTTACTAACAGGTTGTCAGACATTCCTGAGTGTGAGCGCACGCTGGCTGGAGGAGTGCAGCTGAGCAGGAAGTGTCAGGAGTCCTGTGTACATATTGCTGGATCTCTCTGGGGATTTATGGCGGTCCTCTTCTTGTATGTCAGATGTTTTCTCATCTGCTTTGTTCTGACAAGGACGCATTACCCTGGCTGGAGTTTACAGAGTTAACCCCTTTGGATCACCGGGCAGAGCAGGATGAGGGATGTGTGTGTACTTGCTGCAATGTCATAGACTGAGCCTCAGGAGTCCTGGTTTCCTGTCACTACCTCATTGTATTGTGAATAGTGCTACTAGGTGAACAACTCACCCCCCTGTGCTGGCGTAACGCGTTTAGTGATGGTTGTCTTACACATAATGGGCTGATCTACAGCAGTGTCATTTCAGTGTCAGATATGGAATGAAGAAAATGGGGCAGACGTGTCTCTGCCGTACTGTATGAATAATATCCGCCCATTATGGGTGAGGTGTGTGCTCTGTGTACTGTAACCCAGGCGCCTAGAAATGTCTCACTCAATAACCTTTTACTTCATTCATTCTGATAAAGGATTACTAGAAAAGTAATTTATTTTTATCACTAGGAAGGAGAGCTGTAGAATGTTTTATTTGTGGGGTTGTGGGTTACGTTTAGTCTATTAGGCCTATGGCTACTCTGAAGTTTGTCTCGATACACGTTTGAGTACCTTTATGGTAATATTCCAATGTATGTGTTACTGTCACTTTAAGTTTTGATCCTTCATAATTTGCGTGTTCAGATCCCCACCAATCACTATATAGAGAAGAAGCATATGGCTGAGTGGTTCACTCCCTGGCTTGCAGCTCTGTTCATCTCACTGCAAGAGGTGGGCTGCATAGACTTTTACACGGATACATTGATCAGCCGATGACAACAATCATCGGCTAATCGTTGATATAGGCTTGAACCTATAATTGTCCAGCACAGACTGCGCTTCGTGTAATAGCGGTGCGCAGCCGGCGACTGACGATTTACATTACCCATCCAGGCTGCAGGGCTCCTTTTGCGGTCGCCTTTTCCCCGGGTCCTACGCGCTCCAGCTTCAGAGCGGCCTGTCTCAGCTGACAGGCTGCTCAGCCAATCACTGGCCGGGACCGCCTGTTAGCTCAGACAGGCCGCTCTGAAGCTGGAGCGCGTAGGACCCGGGGAGAAGCAAGCCGCAACAGGAGCCCTGCAAGCTGGACAGGTAATGTATGAAGTCAAGCAAGGGCTGCAAAGACATCGGTAACAACGTCCCTGCAGCCCTTGTTAAACGATAATCGGGCCGTGTAATAGGCCCATTACTATAGAGACTATTTCCTACAGCAAGGAGCAGGTGTAGATTTTTGCCTGTTTCCAGACATAAACCTTTATAAATAAGGGGCGAAGGGAGGGCACACCTCCTCCCCACCTTGCGTCCGCCTCTAACCTAGACAAAGATGTCAACAAGGGGAGGAAAGAGTGGGCAGGAGAAGGAGGCAAGTTTACTAAATAAATGTAATTGCAGAAATATTTAACTTGAGTTGTCCTACGTATGTTGGCTGAGATTAGAATACCCCTTTAGGATATTACCTACAGTATCGCTTTTGATGCCTTTGACGCATTTGATTTGATGCCTTAAGGGCCTATTACACGGGTCGTCAGAGGAGCAAACGAGTGCTCTCAGCGCTCGTTTGCTCCTCGTTCCCCGCTCGCTGCCGCCGCTATTCAGCGCGGCTGCAGCGAGCAGGAGGGGGCGGCGGGGAGCTGCGGGTGGGGGGCTGCCCGGGTGATCGCTAGATCGTCCGGGCAGCCCATAGGATATAGCAGCGTCTGCTGCCGACGCTCCTATTCAACGGAGCGACGGCAGCAGATCGCTGCAATATCAGTCGCTTGTTTTTCAACATGTTGAAAAACAAGCGACTGCAACGATCAGCCGACGATGTCGGCTGATCGTTGCACTCTATTCCGCGGTCGATATCGTCCGAATACGGACGATAATCGTTCCGTGGAATAGGGCCTTTAAGAAGTGTTCTTAGCTCATTCAGGCTGTATGTTGTCTGTTTATGTTGGGATATCGGCAAAGAAGTATGTAAAACATACTGTATGTTGTAATATACCGATGGTGGGTCCATTGACCATAATAGACGCAATGTAGTCTATATCCTGAGTGTATACGTTTTGTAAAAGTCAGTTTGACACTGTTTTAAGTCCTAAAGAGACATAGTAGAAGCTAGGAAATGAAGACATTTTACCTTCATGTACTTGAGTGAAATGATGCAGGACATGAGTGCCCTGAATACAACACCATATGAACCACTCTGGGCAATGCATTTGTTAACCTGGAAGCTTCTGCTCTACATAGCCACATTGCTGGCAATGGCTGTGACGCACAAGTCATATGAGATGTCTGCTTGTATGCCTCAGTTCTGTAGCTCTGCTGCTCTCTGGGAATGGGAACTCTTTCGGAAAAGACTCAATAGCTATTACTATTAGTATACAGCTATGGGATGGCCACCTGACATGTATTAGGGGCTGATAATAGAGATATTCCTAATGGTCCTTTTACACGGAACGATTTATCGTTCGAATTTGCTCGATAACGATCAAATTTGAACGATAATCGTACGTGTAAAGGCAGCAAACGATCAAATGATGAGCGAGAAATCGTTCATTTTGATCTTTCAACATGTTCTCAAATTATCGTTGGTTTTTCGCAAAAAATTCGCAGATCGTTCCTTGTAAACATTCTTTCAACGATTTCACCTATGTGTGAGATAGGCTTAAGCGATCGCAAAACGATCGCATAACAATTTTTCTGTACGATATATCGTTCCGTCTAAACGGTGATCGTTATAAGGAGGGGACGCAGTAGTAGCAGCTGTAAGACCATGATGGTACTAGTGCTAGATGCATACGGCTACCCATTGTCTGGTTCTGGTAGGCTTGTGGGCAGTAGATATGTGAACTGTGGTATGTGGCAGGCGTTCTTCATTGTGTCTGCTGCACTAAGAAAGCTGCGACTGAGGGGATTTCTGTAGTGAACTCAGAAACAAAGACTTTCCTTCTGTCAAGTTCCTGGAAGTCTGTGAGCAGTATCTGACAGATACAGATTTCCTACCAGGAACAATCCCATATCCATCCATACCTCTCTGCGTGTGTGTGTGTGTGTGTGTGTGTGTGTGTATATATATATATATATATATATATATATATATATATATATATATATATATAGCAAGTTGTCTACTAAGGTTACAGATCCTGCTGTGAAATACCATTGTGGCAGTTTACACATAGCTTTCTGGTGTATACGGGTTGTGGATTCACATTTGTATATTTCTATATGCAGCAAAGTTTTTTTGTGTATTTGTTCTTGTGTGGCTGATGTTTTGTTATCCACATTAATTTTATTACTAATTTTCCTTAAAATCTGTGACTGTTTTGTGAACAATTTTGATTATTTTGCTCTTTCTGCGACTAATCTTACTAGTGCACACACACACACATAGGTGTATATTTCAGGTTGCGTTCACTATGGCTGCTTGGTCCATCCCTCATGTACATCATGTAGAATTTCTTTTAGTTATTTGTGTGCATGTTTTAAAGGGAAACAGCTGAATTAAACAAAATAGCTAAAAAATGATAATTTTAAGTGTTCATCAGGTTTGGCAATGTTCTCTGAACCTGGACGCTCTGCATTTGACTCCGTGTGGCTGGCGAAGTTGGATACCGCTTAAGGGGCATTCACACTTCCGCAGAATTGTGTTTAAAAGTTTATGCTAGTGTACTGACACAGCCTATGGCTGTGTCTGTGTTTTCCAGGACAGCCCTGGGCGGCATCCAGCTTCTCCAAGCAGCAGGAGTCCAATACTGAGCGTTTTGGGCTCTGAGATCATTGCCAAACCTGGATGGATCGGCAAGTCCGCTCAACACCAATTGTAACCTGTAAATAACCTTAGAACTGAACCCATTGTCATTAATCAAAAAAGATCCCATGGAGCCTCATTTAAAAGTCTCAAAACACAGGACTAGCCCGATATCCCTCTGGGAAGGACCCAGACAAGGGGTGGCTCCTGTAGGGAAACCACGAAAACCATCATATTAAGTGGCCCGATAAGTCAATGTAATGACAAGGGAAAAACCAAGGCCAGGTTCTATCCACAGGCAGCTGTTTCGGAGTGTTGCCCCTCAACAGTGTGGAGCAGGATTCTGGCTAGGTGGGAGCAATGCCTAGTAGAGCCATACTGGAAGCAGATCACTGGTCTTCCTGATCTTGGATCAAGATGTGGCCATAGAGTGACTTGTATGTTTTGTTTTGCTTTTGTTTTTTTTAGGACACAGCTATGGATACCTTTGCATTTTTTTTTATTTTTTTTTTCTTGAATGCTAAGTGAAAGCATTTTGTATTTTTTTTTTCAATTGAAGTGTCCTACCATTTAGCTGCTTCTTGGAGAAAGATAAGATAAATCAGATGTACTTTCTACCTTCTTTGATGTACAGGTAACCATAGGGAGGGGGAGGAACTTTCACACTATGGACACCTATGAAAAATGTTTTTTTGCACCATAATAATTACTAAGCAAGAATATATATCTCTATTATTTAGCATATTTAAAACTCAATGCCTAATATTGTGTAGTTGTATAAAGAGGGAAAAAAAACACGGCCGCACATCCACATGTTATACAACGATCCAAAACGTACATCAGCCCATATATATATATATATATATATATATATATATATATATATATATATATATATATATATATATATATACACTTATAAGCCCACACACCACTTCACGGCTCCTGATTCGTGTGGGTTCCTAACCTAGAATAGAGGATATCACTGAGTGGCCAGCACCATCACCACAACACCCAATACTCAGAGAGGGAGCAACCCCAATGCTGTCAGACTAAGCCCCTGGCTCTAGGTAACATTCCCCCACAGACACTGCATCACAGCAACAATGATGCAGATCCCATCTGAATGTATTACCATATGGTAATAATGTCTAGAGTGGCTCTTCTGTCTTTAGGTTGCAGCCTATGAGCTGCAGAGATGGGATTGCCAGGCAAGCTCAATGATGTTATGTCATCATACAGGCCAGTGTGGGGATTGTGTCCTAGGGGTCTATTGGCTGCAGGCCAGAATTCCCTTCAGCCTGTGAGAGTGAATGGGAAAGCAGGGAACTGACTGCTCCCGGCTCTGACATTCTACAGTGAAGGGTGGTAGTTACCCAGAGATCAGGGGCACCAAGCAATAAATCTATGGTCTCCACCGTAGATACCTGGTGCTCGAGATGCCCCTGTGCCACAACTGGCGGCAGTGTGGGCCACGTACCCCTGCTTTAAAGGGAATGTGCCATAAGAAAATGACTTTACTGTTTAAATAATGTATTTGTTAAACATGTTTTTCAAGATTTTTTTTCTAATTTTCCATTTTACAATCTGTATTATGAAATTATCCTGAAATCTTGCAGCTTTTTATTCTCACCACTGGGTCTAAAACTAAGCTGACACTTACTGTTGTGTCTGTGGTGATAAAAGGAGGCTGCTGTAAAGTCTATCTATCTATCTATCTATCTATATCTATCGTTAGTGATGTCTGTGCAGCCTTTGCAAAAAAACAGAGGGAAACAGATCTTTGAACTGATTCCATTAATTGAAATGAGACAGTTCAAAGCATCCGGCGCTTCTAATGGGATGCTGGATAGGCCAGACGGCCGAGCGCAGCTTGCTGCATTGTACTGTCCAGCCTTAAAAGTTAATGGGGAAAAAAAGGTTGGCGAAGTGATAAATTTTTGCCATCACTTGTGGTATCGGTTATCATCAAAAGAAGGATGTCGAACCACCTGATTCCTGTAAACCCACTGAGCAAAACAGGTGGAAATTCCGAGCGGAACCTGCGCCATGGACTCCACTGGAGATCCCGACTGTCTCAATGTAATGTCTTGCACACTGCCACATTCCGCTCAAAGAATTGACGCGTCAATTCTTTGAGTGGAGGTGCCAAAGACTTCACGTTGAGACAGTAGGGCAGGCGGGATTTTGCTCAGAATTTCCGCTTGTTTTGCTCAGTGTGAACGGCCCCTTAGAGTAGAAAGAGCTCAGCAGATTGTTATATAGTTTTGTTAGGAACATATAACTTACTAATTTACATACCTGCTAATTCTTGGCTCAGCTCAGCCATTTACCGCCATCTATGCACTGTCACTGATTAGGACTGCCCACTGGACTCATACGATCCGAACAAGCATGTGAATGCATAAAGAACAAGCTGTACTAGAATTTTTCTAACCAAACTCTGCAGTGCTCTTCAGCAATAATGGTCTATGTTCTACAAACATTTGTGACCTATATAATCAATGCTTAGTACAGTATTGCAATATGCACTTTCTGAAACCAGTTTATAGGCCCCAAGTATTACACCTCTAAAAGGTACTAATAGTAAGCCCGCTGCGTGTAGGTGTCTAAAAGTATTTAGGATGTCTGCCAAGTTGAGATAACCCAGAGCAGAACTAAATAAACAGTGCATACCAGGTATTACAGCCTGGCATTTACCAGCAGGCCAAACACTTTGTGTTGCTAGGGATTATTTAATACAGGCTCCTAGGTAGTCTCCCTGGATGACTCCTGTACACAGGAGTATAATAGTGACTGTACAAAAGAATAGAATGTCTTCTGTGTCGTAGGGATAGTACAAGAAAGACATTGTGTTATTCCAGAGCTCATAAGGAATTGTTAAATAACACGTAGAACTAAAACACTGCAGAAAAATCTTTGGCTATGAAAATGGAGAGTGTATTAGGGGCATTCTTTTATACCTTCTCCCTTCCATTATCTAAATAGGCTTAATGCTGGGCATGGATATGACAGAGTCTGGACAGTGCCGCGGCCAGTGATTGGCTGAGCGAGCTGTCGCTGCCAACACAAGCTTGTCTCTGGAGTGGCAGCGGCTGCAGTCATCAAGGAACACTAGAGATGCTTCAACAGAACAATGGGGGATCACAGAGGGATAAGCAACATGTTTATTATGTACTCCAGCAGGGCAGCATCATATAAAAAACAATGTCCTTACTCCAGGTTACCCCTTTAAGCCTAGGTTCTCATAGGCGGTGAAGTGTTTATTGTATTGTGTTTTTATTGCACTCAGGAGAGGATTGTTCAGAGGGGTAACTCCTGTATAACTCTGCAGCTCCTGCCCTGAGCTCTTACATGGTTGCGTGCAGAGAGCCTCAAAAAATGTTAAAAAACTACATTGTCTTATTGATGCCTGAAGCTGGTCTTTGACATATAGTTGACTTCATGTTGAATAACTATCTAGCTAGTGTACTAGACCACATTGTAAAGTCAGAACAGTGTGAGGGCAATGGGTGGCCTCTATGCTGTTTGGCCAATCCACAGACCACAGTTTTTCTGTTCTTTTGTTTTCTTAGTATGTTCTATGTCCATAATCCTGTGCAGTAAGTGTTCTTAATAGCATGGGAGATGGACTTCTACCCTGTGATACTACCGTATTCATTCATTCCTCTTCACCTTTAGCTTTTTGCTTCTGGCCTTGCCTGGACAAAGCAGTTTGGTATGCCAGCCTCTCTGTGCACGCTTTATGACCCCTTGTACATTCACAAGGAGTGCATCATTAACCTCATCCCTTTCCTTGTTTTCTTTTCAACAGCCCTGTCTAGTTCTAGTAGTATTACAGCACTCGTGTATATTCAGCCCCATGACTAAGGTGATGTGGTGTAATAAGTTAGCTGATGGGCCATGTGGCACCAGCACATTCCTGTTTTACACGAGAGATAGATGATTATCGGTAGAAAAAGACCACTGGGTCCACCTAGTCTGACATTTTAGTATTTCCCTTCTTATCATCTTAGGATGGATACATGTTTATCCCATCCATCGATAAATTCTGTTGTTGTAGATTTACCTACCACATCTGCTGGAAGTTTGTTTAAGGTTACAAACCCACTTGGCGGGTCTGCAGCGAGTCTCCATGCTGCGTTTTTGCAGCGAGACTTGCTGCAGATCCCGGCCCTATGCTTTTAATGGCAGACAAACACGCAGCAGGGATGTACATCCCTGCTGCGAGTTTGTCTGCAGCCCACCCCATTAACCCCCCGGCCGCCGGAGCTGATACTTCACCTGATCCCGGCTCCGGCGGTTCCCGATGTCTTCAGCAAGCCGGAGCGGGGACCAGGTGAAGTATATGCTCCAGCCAGCCGCCCGCAGCCCCGGCCGCCCGATCGCCCCCCGCAGCCCCGGCCGCCCGATTGCCCCCCCGCAGCACCGATCGCACGCCCCACCGCAGCAACGATCGCACGCCCCCCCCGCAGCACCGATCGCTTCAGTGCTGCGGGGGGGGCGTGCGATCGGTGCTGCGGGGGGGGCGATCGGGCGGCCGGGGCTGCGGGGGGGCGATCGGGCGGCCGGGGCTGCGGGCGGCTGGCTGGAGCATATACTTCACCTGATCCCCGCTCCGGCTTGCTGAAGACATCGGGAACCGCCGGAGCCGGGATCAGGTGAAGTATCAGCTCCGGCGGCCGGGGGGTTAATGGGGTGGGCTGCAGACAAACTCGCAGCCGGGATGTACATCCCTGCTGTGTGTTTGTCTGCCATTAAAAGTATAGGGCCGGGATCTGCAGCGAGTCTCGCTGCAAAAACGCAGCATGGAGACTCGCTGCAGACCCGCCAAGTGGGTTTGTAACCTTAAAGGGGTTGTCCGGCGCTAAAAAATTATTCACAGAATAACACACATTACAAAGTTATACAACTTTGTAATGTATGTTATGTCTGTTAATGGCCCCCTTCCCCGTGACCCACCACCCCCACCCGTGTACCCGGAAGTGTGGTGCGCTATACATACCTGTCACGTGCCGACCACGGTCTCCGATCCTTAGCAGTGACGTCTTCTTCGGGCGGGCGGCGGATCTTCCCGAGTGCCGGCCGCCCTCTGCAGCGTCATCCGAATCTCAGCCGCGATTGGCTGAGCACAACTGTGCTCAGCCAATCGCGGCTGATGACTACTCTCCTTGGTAGTAGTTATACTTTGTGCCGGCATTGCCACTTATATATCCATAGACCTTAATTTTCCATGAATCTTAAGGACTCCCCCAATCCAGAAGACTCCCCCATCCCCCCCCCACTTAAAGGCTTGAAAAAAGCCACTCCTTTAATGGGTTAATAGGATGACATTGTTCAGCCAAGGAAAAAATGACCTGGAGATTGCGCTCCCCACCAAAGGACATACAGGATACCGAAGGACAACTCCAATACGATTTATTAAGTCCAATAATAACGCATTTTAGGGCTATGGCAACCCTTCATCAGATTTAGGACAAATATTGATATTTGTCCTGAATCTGATGAAGGGGATCCATAAGTGTACTCACTGCACTTACTGACAGCAGCTCCCTGTGTACCTTATAGAGCTAATATCAGACTCCCCTCCTCCAGGCTGGGCTGTCCTGCTCTGTGGTGAGGCTGGCCATAAGATGGCCGACATGGAGGAGCATGTGGCCATGCCCCACCGCCAGTGTCCAACAGTGAGCCTGTATATGCCTATGGAGGACACTGGGGGGGGTGGGCCATCTGCCATCTTAAGGACAGACTCGCCACAGCACAGCCTGGAGGAGGGGAGTCTGACTTTAGCTCTGTGAGGGACACAGGAACCTGCTGTTGCTGTCAGTATATACAGTTAGTACACTTACTAATACTGTACACTGAACTATTTTACTATAAAGTGACCGACCTCTTTATATAAGTTCAAGGGAGGCCTGGATGCTTTTATTGAAAAATATCATAATACAAGTTATGGGCAGTAGATTTCATGTAATAGAACATTGATCCAGGGTTTGTGCTGAATGTCATTGGAGTCGGGAAGGAATTTTTCTTCACCCTTATTAGCTATGTAACTCTGCATTGTAGTCCTGGTGTCTTGTGTAATACACCCGCTGTGTGCACCCTGCCTTCATTGTGAATCTTCCCAGAAGACTGCTCCTGTGATTCCAGCTTAATAACAGCTTTACATTGCAGGCTTGCTAGCAAACATCCTGCCACCCCTGATATCCACTATGGACCCCCATTTGAGATCCTATGGAGACCTGGGCGTCTACCTTCTGTATGACAGAAATGCAGCTCTGATAGTAGAGTAGTTCTGTACATTTACTAGATGTAGAAGAACTCCAAGCAATTGCTGTATTTGGTTCCCCTTTATACTATATAAGAATAGAGACAACGTATTTACAAGTCTGTGTTATACATTGTGCCACCTAAAAAGAAGAGTCCTAAACATAACATTGGAAATATACAAGTTGCCGGTCTCATGTGGGCAGGTGGGCTAGTGCCTAGAGGGCTGGAGAACCTCCTGGCTGAGAGCAAGCCTCTCAATAATGGATCAGGACAGGTTACTTGGCGGAGAAATGACAAGGCTATGGAAGGACAAAGGGTTTCACTTTCTTGCCAAAGTTGCTAGGTTACAGTAACCGATAGACAGGAGAAAGATCCTTAGCAGAACGCAGTTTGACTCGCACAATCCTGTATTTCATTATTCATACATACTTGCATGCTCGGGCTTATTGGCTTGTGAGAATCTCATTAAGCGTTCTTATCCTTTCTGGAAAAAAACAACAACTTATTATTGTCCCTCTGAATGTAGACAAGTTAACAATGACCTGCTGAGAACATATGGGCTGTAGTGTATTGGTGAAACCTTAGATCGGCTTGTTTAGTGAGCCGAGGTGAGCGGCTATGAATCTTTGATGCCATGTTGGTGACATGCGTTGTCCGTTCTGCAGTGTGCCAGTCATGCATGTTAGATTATGTAAGCCGTATCACACAGGAGCTGGAAGATTTCGAAAACATTATTTCAATGCGGCTGGAGTCACACACTGCATTTTGAGGCTTATTTCAGTCTGTATTTTTAGATAAAGCCAACAATGGGTCCGAAACACAAAAAGAAGTACATCTTTCCATTATAGCTTTTTTTGTGTTGGATCTACTTCTGGTGCTGGTAGAAAAACTGACCAAAATATATTTAAATGTTTTTATTAGTTTTATAAAAGCATAAGAAACAAGTAACTACAATCGAACAAGGTTCTTATTGATGTAAACAGGTATAAAAATACAATTGGCCTTTTGAATGTCATCTAGGACATGAAAATTCACCTGTCATTGCACAAATGAATAAAGAAGAAACAAAGTGTGTATTTAAAACACATGCACAAACCTAACAAACAAAACAACTGAAGCTCTCACAGGAAGTCCAAATCCAACCTCCAAAGTAAGGACATGGGACACTCCGGCTTACCCTAGGTCAATAGGAGGATCCTCCGCCAATAACCTCTTCTGATACCATGTGGTTAGGCAGAAGCATTCTTTAATGGAACGTTGTATTGGCAAAGGTAACAGAGCAATATAGCTCTCCCAACAATCAAAAAAGTGCTCTGTGAGGCCTCCACCCAATCCATCTTCATGATAAAGGAAAACTTCTCCAGACACAATCTAAAAGGGGGAGCTGTCGGGTGATTCCAAGTGTGTAATATAGTTTTCACCCGGCAGCAGAGATCATGTATAAGAGTTTACGACCACCCGCAGAGCAAGGAGTCATGGGTGTCTATGTAACCAAATATTGCCCATATCGGGCCCAATGGGATGTAGTTAACCAGGTGAGTAGTAGCAGACAAGTGGACTCTGTTCCAAAAAGAGCAAATCACGCGGCAATCCCACAAACAGTGATATATGTCTGTGAGGTGAACCATCTTGGCAGTCGGGGTTATGTATAAGAGAAAGGAACGGTGAATACCGCGGGTGTAATCCCTTGACTTGTCTCATTTTTTTGCCATGCCCGCCACGTTGCCATTAACAGGGGCTTAAGCCTACAAGATCCGGGTATATTGCAATAAGGCTGGTGGAGAAAATTGGCTAAAGAGAGGCGTGGGAGAAACTGTTGGTCTCGCCTTGAATCAGTGAAGTGATTAGTCTAATACAGCCAGTCTATAGCTATGCGCATAAGAGTCGCTAAAACTGAACAAAATAAAGATCCCAGCCTTAACATGAGTGTAATGCGGACACGTTTTTACTTCCAGGTTATGTTGGCAAGCCCTTTTATAGTAACAGCAATGTGAATGAGATTTAAAGGAATCTCATCCATATGCTGCTTATAAGCATCCATGTTGAAAATTGACCTATTGTTTGATTTTAAGGCACACAGTACAATAATATCAAAATACGGCCATAATTATCAGCAAAAATAATACAATGTGTGATCAGGTGGGGAAAATAGCTTTTTTTTGCAAAAGCAGGTGGTAAATAATGAGCATGTTCTTTATTTGGAAGGTTATAATCTATTATGGCCATAATTCTATACTGTGTGTGCACTGACAGTCAATATCCCATTGACTCTAATAAAATGTATTATTACTTATTCAAAATTACAGCTGTATTATGCTTTTATTTTACTGTATGTAAGCACAGCCATAATTGTCAGCAAGTAATTTCATTCTTTCTGTAGATTTTCACAAGTTTTACCCTTTGCAATCCACAACATCAATACCACAAGAAAATCCACATACAAAACAGACAGATGCACAGGCATACCCTGACTGGCCACCATAATGTCTGTACCAGTGGCCACTGCTTTATTTACATAGTTACATAGTTAGGCTGGGTTCACACTATGTATATTTGAGGCTGTGTTTGGTCCTCATGTCAGGTCCTCATTGCAACCAAAACCAGGAGTGGATTTAAAACACAGAAAGGATCTGTTCACACAATGTTGAAATTGAGTGGATGGCCGCCATATAACTGTAAATAACTTCCATTATTTCACTATAACAGCCATTGTTTTAAAATAACAGCAAATATTTGCCATTAAATGACGTCCATCCACTCAATTACAACATTATGTGAACAGAGCCTTTCTGTGTTTTCAATCCACTACTTGTTTTGGTTGCTATACAGCCTCAAACATACAGCCTCAAATATACGTAGTGTGAACATAGCCTTAATACGGTTGAAAAAAGACACATATCCATCAAGTTCAACCAAGGAGGGGATGGATACAGGGAAGGGGGAGGGGTGATAAGTTCTATACATATGCATTTATATTATTTTGTTCTAAGAACTTGTCTAGGCCGGTTTTGAAGCCCTCTACTGTTTTTGCTGTGACCAGATCCTGTGGTAGACTGTTCCACAGAATCACAGTTCTCATGGTAAAGAAGGCTTGTCGCCTCCGGAGATTGAACCTTTTTTTCTCCAGGCGGAGGCAATGCCCCCTTGTCCTTTGAAGGGGTTTCACCTGGAACATCTTTTCCCCATATTTCTTGTAGGGGCCATTTATATATTTAAATAAATTAATCATATCTCCCCTTAAACGTCTCTTCTCCAGACTAAACAAATGTAATTCTTTAAATCTATCCTCATAACTAAGATGCTCCATTCCCCTTATTAGTTTAGTTGCCCGTCTTTGTACCCTCTCCAGCTCTAGAACATCCTTTCTATGAATCGGATTCCAAAACTGGACAGCATACTCCAGATGGGGCCGCAGCAAAGCTTTATAAAGCGGTAATATTATATCCCTGTCCCGTGAGCCCATGCCTGTTTTAATGCATGACAATATCCTGCTGGCCTTAAAAGCCGCTGACTGACATTTAGCATACCTCCATTCTGAAGAACCACCAGAGACAATCTCTTCCTTATTTGTAAATGATATTGTCAGAGTTTTTGGTATCCCCTTTTCAGGGTAGCTTTACACATACCGGATCCGCAGCTGATTTCACGCGAAATTTGCTGCAGATCCTGTAGTGTGAAGCTGAATGGGTCCCATACACTGCCTGTATGGGACCCGGCCCCTTTAACCCCCCCCGCCGCCGGCTGCCCGCAGCCCCGGCCCCGAGCATACATTACCTACTCAGTGCCGCTGCTGTGTGTCACGCTCCCGGCTTCCCATCTTCCAATCAGTGCTGCCGTGCCGTGGTTGATGGGGAGCCAGGGGAGGCGGGAGCGTGACAAACAGCCGCGGCGCCGAGCAGGTAATGTATGCTTGGGGCTGCGGGCTGCAGGGGGGTTAAAGGGACCCGGTCCCATAAAAGCAGCGGATCCGCTGCGTGTATTGGACCCATTAAGCTTCGCACTACAGGATCCGCAGCGGATTTTGCTGCAAACTCGTTAAGTCCATTATATTGGTTTTTTAGGAAGATAAAACCTTGCTAGCAGAAGCCATGTCTTATCAGACAAGGGCAAAACTGGGTCTGTTTGTCAAAAAACAATCACTTTTTCTCATGTCACTTAGTGCGCCCATTGAGACCTCAGTGATCCAGAAGCTGGTGGGTTAATTCTGTTATTCTTCAGCATAGATGCTGCCGCTAATTTTCTTTGACATGGAGACTTGAAATTAAGACACTTAAGGCTGTTGACACATCCTTGGCAAGTCCTAACAGCCAGCACGCCGTTGCTGTGATTCCCTGATGTGGGGTGTGTTCAGCGTGTGTGAGCGGGATAGCATTTTCTCCATGATATGTAAGCTATGCCGCTATCATAACATCAACTCTGTCAGTATTTTCTTTTGTGTGCGTTACTTTGCTGACTCTTTATGAAATATCCAGAGTTTTTGCTTTCTTCATGTGTTTGTGAGATGTATACCTTACATTCTGTGATTTAGTATTAGTCAGCAAGGGTGAAAGAAGACAAGAGTCCATCAAGTTCAACCCACAGAAACTCTACTGTGTTGATCCAGAGGAAGGCAAAAAAATCCCCCAAAAAACCTTATAAGGCAAATGCCAATTGCCCCATCAAAGGGGGAAAAAATCTGAATAATCACTGGATTAATGTAGCACCAGAAATCTAGTTCCCATACCAAGGTTGGTAATCTGTTTTGGTACTGTACACCACCCATTCCCTTAAAGGGAACCAATCACTCCGAAATTGCCCCCATTGATAAGGAAGCGTGCTGGTACATCAGCCAGCACGCTTCCCAAACATCCCCCTGTCCCCTCCGTCCCCTCTTTTGTTAGCCCGTAATCTTACTTTTGTGATGTCCCGCGCCGTATGCTAATCAGCCCCAAGTAGTCAAGGTGGGCTGAACTAGTCAAGGTGGGCTGTACTAGTCACGGTCCTGGGCGCTGTAATCACGCCCAGAGGGGCGTGATTCAAAGACCTTCACTCCGCCGACGTCATCTCTGGCCCGCGTTCACGTCGGCGGCGCGCCGCGTCTTTCGCATGCCGCGCATGCGCAGTACGGCGGGAGAAGACGCTGACGTACTGTGCGTGCGCGGCGTGCGGAAGACGGCGGCGCTTGCGTTCCAACGCCGACGTCTTCCGCACGCCGCGCACGCGCAGTACGTCAGCGTCTTCTCCCGCCGTACTGCACATGCGAAAGACGCAGGGCGCCGACGACGTGAGCGCGGGCCAGAGATGACGTCGGCGGAGCGAAGGTCTTTGAATCACGCCCCTCTGGGCGTGATTACAGCGCCCAGGACCGTGACTAGTACAGCCCACCTTGACTAGTTCAGCCCATCTTGACTACTTGGGGCTGATTAGCATACGGCGCGGGACATCACAAAAGTAAGATTACGGGCTAACAAAAGAGGGGACGGAGGGGACAGGGGGATGTTTGGGAAGCGTGCTGGCTGATGTACCAGCACGTTTCCTTATCAATGGGGGCAATTTCGGCGTGATTGGTTCCCTTTAATGACCCTGGTCGCCCTTCTCTGCACCCGCTCCAGTTCAGCTTTTAGCTGTGTCCTTTTTATATACCGGTGCCCAAAACTGTATGCTGTATTCTATGTGTGGTCTGACCAGTGATTTTTAAAGAGGCAAAACTATGTTCTCATCTTGCATCTATGCTTCTTTTGAAGCATCCCATTATTTTATTAGCCATGGCAACCTCTGCCTGACGCTGATCACTTATGTTGAGTTTCCTGGCCACCAATACCCCCAAGTCCTTTTTGGAAGCAGTTTTACCCAGTGATATATTATTTAGCACATAACTGTATTTGTACAGCCTAATGTGACCTTACATTTATCCTGTGGAACAATCCCTGTCATTATAGAATCTTTAAATATTAGGAATATCGGTCTGTCTAACACAGTACTTAATTCCTGCAAAACTCTAGGATGGATATCTTCTGGGCCTGGTTATTTATGGATTTTAATGTTAAGACGTTGCCTCACTTTTTGTTATATTAGGCAAATGAGATTTATAGGAGGATCTACATAATCCCTAGTCATGTCATTTGTGAATACAGTAGAGAAGAATGTATTAAAGGGAACCTGTCACCCCCTGTGCCGGGGTGACAGGCTCCCGACCCCCCGTTAGAACCCCCTTTACTCACCTAATCCCGCCGGGTCCCGCTTCTGGATCCGGTCGGGTGACGGAGATCTCAGCCGCTGCAGCCCGGCGCGCGCGCTGAGAGATGAGTCCAACGCTCATAGAGAATGACGGAGCGCTGGACTCTCCTATCATTCTCTATGGGTGTTGGACTCATCTCTCAGCGCGCGCGCCGGGCTGCAGCAGCTGAGATCTTCATCACCCGACCGGATCCAGAAGCGGGACCCGGCGGGATTAGGTGAGTATAGGGGGCTCTAACGGGGGGTCGGGAGCCTGTCACCCCGGCACGGGGGGTGACAGGTTCCCTTTAAGTAGATTGGTCTTTTCCTCATCCTCCTGCACTGTTTCAGCCAGATTATTTTTGAGGAGACCCAACATTTTCAGTTTTAAGTCTCTTATTATTTTTATAGGTGAAGAACAGTCTGGGATTATTTTTACTTTCTGTGGCAAACCTTTCTTTCTGTTACAATCTTTGCTTCTTTTATTTGGTTTTTTTACACTATTCATTCTGCTTCTAATCGTTCACCACTACCTTCTTGTTTTAGTAGTCTGAATGCTTGTCTTTATTATTTATTGTATCCCTAACAGCTGTAGTTAAACACATTTGGTTTTCTACTATTTTTACTGTTTATTCCCATATGGCATGTGTCGTTCTTAAGATCCACCCAGGATGCTCTTAAAAATGTCCCATTTCTCTTTTATTTCCGCGTTCATTGTCCCAGTCTATGTCCCCAAGGTCTTCTTTAAGTTTAGTGTTTTTGTAACCCCCTTACTAAGCATTTTATTAATGTTGTAGCAACCATTACCTAGGTGGACCCCCCCCCCCCCCCCACACACACACACACACCTCTACTTTTGATATTGTTAGGCCACAAGTGGTCCAGAAGCGCCTCACCTCTTGTTGGTCCCTGTACTAGTTAGGAAATATATTTGTCTTTGCTTCATAATTGAAATATTTCAAAAATTTTTAATTTCACTACGGGCCTAGTGCCCCCATTGTAACAACAGCCCCCCCGTAAAAATTGACAAAGAGTGAAATAAAAAAAAAAAAATGCATTCAGAAAATAGAAACAGATTAGAGTAAATGAACAACTTTTAGGGCTCTATTCCACAGTAATGATAGTCGGCCGAATCGGCCCCATTTGGCCCGATTCGGCCGATTATCGTTCGGTGGAATAGAGAGAACAATCAGCCGATGATCGTGTCATCGGCTGATCGTTCATTTAGGGCCAGACCTAAAATCAAAGTTCCCCCACCGCGCATCGCAACGGTTGAATAGCGGTGCGCGGCGGCCGACAATTTGACAGCAGCAGCATCATACATTACCTGTCCAGGCTTGTCCGCGCTGTCTTCATCCCCGGGTCCTGCGCGCTCTATCTTCTGAATGGCCGGTCAGCTGACGGAGCGCTCAGCCAATCACAGGCCGGGACCGCCGCAGCCTTTGATTGGCTGAGTGTGGCCTGTCAGCTGACCGGCCATTCAGAAGATAGAGCGTGCGGGACCCTGGGATGAAGACAGCGCGGAGATGAAGACCTGCAGGTAATGTATGCTGCTGCAAGGACATCGGTAACGATGTCCTTGCAGCCCTCGCTCAACGATCATCGGGCCGTGGAATAGGCCCAGTAAACGAGCGGCGATCTAGCAGATCGCCGCTCGTTTACATCGTTGATTGGGCCCTCCTCGGCCCGTGGAATAGGACCCTTAGTATCTGACTCTAAGCAGTAAAACAAAATCTAGGCAACAAGTTAGGCTGCCTTTACACAGAGATTTATCTGACAGATTTTTGCAGCCAAAGGCCCCGTTCACACTGAGCAACAACAACGGAATTCCGTGGCGGAGCTCTCCGCTGAGGAATCCCGTCATGCTCAGTGTGCTGCTTTGATTGAATGAAAGGGGACACGCTCCTCCGCTGACGCCGCTCTTTGCTCAAAGAAATGACATGTCACTTCTTTGAGCGTAGAGCAGCGTCGGCGGAGGAGCACGCGCCTTCTCATTCACTAAAGGCAGTACACTGAGCACTGCAGGATTCTCCGCTGCGGAATTCCGCCGTTTTTGCTCAGTGTGAACGGGGCCAAAGACTGGAATGGATTTGAAGAGAGGAGAAATCTCACTCTTTCCTTTGAGTCATAAATTATGACCTGTTCTCTGATTATAGTCTGTTCCTGGCTTTGGCTTCAAAAATCTGTCAAATAAATATCCCTAAGTATAGGCACCCTTAGTCCCTGAGAATATGGTATGAGCACATCATTTTTTGCACATTCCTAAATACTATTTATGAATATCTTGTAGAAAAGAAAAACTAAACATGACGTGTGTAGCTTTCCAATAAGCTGCATTTTACAGTAGGTTTCCTGTGACAAATCTTCCATTGTTGAGTTGTAAATCGTGCAGCATTTCCTGCTGATTGTTTTATTGGCATTAATGGTGAATGGGGGGGATGTTCACTGCTGACTCCAAGTAGCAGAAAATAACCCACTTGTATGGCTAGCGCTGTATGAACCCTATTGTGCCTCTCTATCATGTCACTGCTGCCCAGTAAGTTGCCAGTTTATAATGGCTAATGCTGGAATTTGATCTTGGTAATCATGCAAGGTTGCCAATCTGTGTTTTTGTGTTGATTTTTTAATTTCTGGACAAATTGTCCAAAAATCATGGACGGTAAATAATTTTAATGGTACACCAAAAAAAGAAAAGAGCCTGAGGCCAAAATTAGTAGTGCACATCCACATCATGTATTATAAAAAAAATCTATATTAGCCTCCCAAGAAAATTAACACAGCTTGAGTGGGGTAGAACCACAGGGTTGCATGAGCTTGTCGTTGGCTTACCTCCCACTTGTGCCTCGCAGGGCCCAGGCTGATCCTTTTATCCGAGGATGCCAGCACCTGAGTTTCATCTGATTCGCGGTCCGATGTCTTCCTTCTCTTCCGCTGTGATTCTGCCTTGGTGCCTCCACTGAGTTCTTCTGCTTCGTGTTTGGGACCACGATCGGGCCTGCCCCGTTACGTTTGCTACTTCTCCCTGGTGACACAGAGATTGAAATTTACCAGGGATAAACCCGGAGTGCCCATTGTGATGTATGGAGATTGTAACTTGGTAATGATGCCCATGAAAGATAAGTGAAGTGCTGGGCTCTCCACCCACCTGGCCCCTCTGGTCAAATTTGCCAGGGAGGTTAGGTGGGAGGATGTGTGGAGGGCTCTGTACACCGATAAAGTGGCATTCTCTTATATTGTGCCACTCATGGAACCTCAAGAATTGACGTGGTATTGGCTAACCGGCAGGCGATGGCTAAAATTAGGAGGATGAAGTACGAGGGCAAAGTCCTTTGGAGTGATACGTCAATTTTTATTGAAATGGGAGGGTTGGGGGCCAATAACCCTGGACAAATCAAATTTAACCCTGCTAAGATTAACCTGCATTGGTTGGATATATTGGATAATGTGGAATATATGTTGTTAAATACAAATATAGGTACGGCGTCTATACAAACAGTCTGGGACTTCCTGAAGGCTTATTTTAGAGGGTTGGTCTTCTCGGTGTAAGAGGACTTTCTGCCAGAAAGAAGTAGAATTAGGAGAACTGGTTGAAAATTGGGAAAAACAGGGATGATCAGCAAGAGGAGATCTATACAAACATGAAAGAAGCGCAACATAAATATACTCTTTCTTGTGGAGAAAGCCCAACACAAAGTCTTTTTCTGCAATCAGACATATTTCACAGAATCAAGGAATCCTAATAAGTACTCTAAGATGTGATAAAAGCTCAACGGGAGAGATAGGACATTCCAGCAGTCAGGTCCCCCTCTGGTCCTGGAAAAGGAATTTGTGTCTTTTTATGCTAATTTATACACCTGAGAGTAAAGACACTGCACCTTTGGTGAGACATTTTTTGACCTCATTGAACTTAAAGCGACTCTGTATCCACAATCTGACCCCCCAAACAACTTGTACCTTCGGATAGCTGCTTTTAATCCAAGATCTGTCCTGCGGTCCGTTCGGCAGGTGTTGCAGTTATTGTCCTAAAAAAATACTTTTAAACTTGAAGCCTGTGCCAAACGGGAGTATCTGTGCCCTAACTTTGCACAACCTCCCCACCCTCTTCATCATTAGGAATGCTCCAGGCAGATTGCCTGCTATTCCCCACCTGTGGCAGCCTGGCACATCGGCTGGATCGTTAAGGACCTGTGCAAAGTTCAGCATGGAGAAAATGTTTCAGTGGCATTCCTAATGCTGAAGAGGGTGGGGAGGAGGGACGGGAGGGGTGGTGCAAAGTTAGGGTACAGATATTCCCGTTTGGCACGGGGCTTCAAGTTTAAAAGTATTTTTTTTAGGAAAATAACTGCATAATCTGCCGAACGGACAGCAGGAAGGATCTTGGATTAAAAGCTGCTATCCGAAGTTACAAGTGGTTTGGGGGGGGGGGGGCAGATTGTGGGTACAGAGTCGCTTTAATGTTACCTGAAAAAATTGTTAGGGGTCTGGAGAGCTCATTTAATTGATTAGTGAAGACCAGAATGGTTTTGTAGTAGGCCTTTTTGCTTTCTCCAACATTGAGAGAGCATTTACCAACTCCCAGATGGGCAAGGGGGTCCCTTGTTTGCCCTCGGGTCGCTTTTGCAGGGTGGAGTAGGGGTTCCCGTGGGCAATACTAGTTTGTTATGACCTGGGGTAATTCAGTCTATTCGAATGCTCTATAGGGCCCCTACGGCCTGGCTGCTCCTTAACTCAACTCTTTTGGGACGTTCCCAATGTCTAGGGGCGCTAGACAGGAGTGCCTTCTTTCTCCCCTATCTGCTCTATACATCAAACCCCTTGATAAATTAATTAAAGCTGATTCTGCAGTGATAGAGGGGTTCGGAATTAAGGGGACGCAAGATAAGATTGTCTTGTACACGGACTATTTCCTTGTTTTTTGTAGGGGATCCACTCCAGTGCATTATGAGGATTATGGACCAATTTAATTATTTTGGACAGTTGTCTCTCTTTAGTTGTAATGTGAGCAGGCAAATTTTGATACTGCTTATGGCCTTCGGAAAGAGCCAAAGATGATAAACAGTTTAAAGGGGTTGTCCAGCGCTACACTTTCCCCCTACTGTTGTCTCCAGTTTTAGTGGGGTATTGAAACTCCGTTCCATTGAAGTAAATGGAGCTTAATTGCAAACTGCACCTGAATTGGACACAACAGTAGGGGGAAAAGTGGCCATGTTTTTGTAGCACTGGATAACCCCTTTAATATCTTGAACTTGAAGCCATATTTAAAATGTAACTCTCATTTAAATGTTTGTTTTTTTTTTGCACCCCCACACTACTCTGCTGTTTGTTGACCTTTGAACCCACGGTTTTATCAGCCCAGTCTCCAAAGTCAGTGAGTTTTACTTTCACTTATCATGTTATCTGAAAAGAGTCAAATTTGTCGCGGATTTGTTGAAAGAATGGCAGTTAAAATCCTTCATGGATTTTACAGAAGAGTTTGGATTGAATTCTGCCCATTGGTTACTATATAGACAATTGTCACAGGCACTACTGGCACTTACTGGCATATCATATTTAACGTTAAATGAATATGCGATTTCACAAACACTTGAGAAACTTTAAGGAGGAAGGAAAGTGGAACTTATAAATTATATAGCATAAAACTCGAGAACGTACCAACTGAACGAGCAAAAGAGAACAATAGGAGGAAAGCCAGGGAGGAAGATATTGGGCCTATTTGATGTAGAGTGGGACACCATTATATTAAAAATCCTAAAATCTTCTATTAATAAATGCCATCAGCTGTAGCGTGTTTTCACACGTACAAGATCTGCAGCAGATTTGATGGTGCAGATTTAAAGCAAATCTGCAGCTTCACATCTGTGCCCCCCTCTTCCTCTCTCCCTCTATGGCTCTGGGGTGGAGGATATACTGAAGGGATGTATATATATGTTTTGTTATCTTGCTGTTTTGTAATTATCTCAGCAAACATATTTTATAAACTACCATTGTTATGGTTTTCTGTGGTTTTGTGAAAGTAAAAATAAGTGTTTATTTATTTTTTCTTAAATCCCTGCCCCGCATGTTTTTTTAGCACACCATTAGCTTCCTCTGTGCATGTATACTATTGTACCAGTTCAAATAAGCTAAACATTTCCAGGTACTATAATATGAGGTGAACACAGAGGTAAACAATATCAAACAACCGCCCCAATAATTTATCGTTCAGGCAGTATGAAAGGGATAACAGGCCTCTTGTAAACATGGCAGTTTTCACCACTGGTCATAGACGGAAAAATCCCATTTAATATATTTTCCATCCATTTTGGAAGCTTTTTCCCATTCGTATGTGTTTGTAATGTTATGTTATTGAAGCATGCAGGTTTCCAGTCTTGTATCAGTGGAAGTCCATTCTGCTACAGGAAATGAAGGAGAGGAAGTGGTAAGCTCTGCCCAGCCATTCCTATGGTGTTAATGCCAGCACTAATCTCTTCCTAAAGGGATGTGGCTTTTTAGTAAAGGATAGCATTAAAGAGAAATAAAACCACTGCCCAGAATTCTGCTCTTTGTGTTATAGACGGCTGCATAGTAACACCTTTATATCACTCAGTTGTACCCCAGCTGTACATGTGCAGATATATGGAGGCAATGATATATAGCAATACTGGCTATTCATTTAAAATGCTCCTAATATACATGTGATATAATGTATAATCCATAGAACTGTATGCATGTGCATTGGTCAGTGAGTTCGGGATTTACTGTATGTAAAAGTTTTATTCATTATTTGTTCAGGAGTTGTATAAGCGCACTACTCCTGTCCTTAGGCTTAGTCCAGTCAGTTAGGCTTATGATGATACTATCCATATGATCTAGTTAAACACTTTAACATGATTTATTCACAGACAAATCCTCCGCTGTATGCACAATACCTGGGATAAATCAGCTGTCACAGAATGGCATGTCCATTATAAATTAACTTTTAATCAATGTACATTAAAAAGGGGTAAAGTAACCAATAACATATAGGTATAACCCTCCTCAACACTGGCTTAGTGCCAGAGAGAACAACTACAGAACAATCCACTAAACCAGAAGTAAACTCAAAAATAAGTATCATGGTTAGATAATATAAAGTACTTTATTAATGCAAAAATAACATTAAAACACTTAAATATCTCACAGACAAGCATAGAAATCTAGATACCACAGATACCTATTCCAAAGGGTAATACAGGAAATACAGTACCGATCACATAGCAGCCATATCAAATAATAAAGTGCCTAGTGCTTTACCATCAATGTCTGCAGCTTAAACAGAAGACTGTGCTGATAACATTCCCCCCGGCCATATAGACTGCTGTTCACAGGGGTGGGCCAGTGTCCTGCTTCCTGAGTAAGTAAAAGGGCTTAGTGCATATAGTAATAGATACCTGGTGGTAGTGTGGACTTCTTTTTCTTCCCCCAATGTGCATTTCGCATTAGCTAGATCCTCGGGCCCAGGATTTGTAAGCCAGAAGTAAACCAGTCTCCATCATATTGCACGTGCCCTAAAGTCATAAAAAGAATAAGCAATCTTGCCACCTCAGATGGTTGTTATTCCAGGAGACGTTGCCTTCTGTGTTAGAGTCCCATCCGGTATAGATACTAGTATAATGTGCATGAAGTAGGTGCAAATTTCCCTGGGTGTCCCTGAGGTAGGTGCCCCAATGTACCCATACTTCAAACTATCAGAGTAGACACCCTAACAAGGGTGACCCTGCCCAGTGCCACCTGTTAGCCAGGACCCTAAACTTGCCCTCGTATTGCTTCCTATGTTGTTCCTCGTCAGGATCCTTGCGACATTTCAGTGGCTGACATCGGACACGGGCATAATAGCTCTTCATAGCATCTAGTGTGTGGATAATACCAGGGATTCCTCATTATAAGCCAGTACTTTGTAAGAACCTTTCTTGTAGCAGTGGTCCTGATGCATCCATTTGTTACATACAATAAATGGCTACTATATGATATGGGATGTATAGCCAGACTTGCTCCCTTCGGCAGTGACCACTAATGTGCATGTACAGTTATTATTTGCCTTTAAAGGGGTTATCACATATCCACAGGATAGGGGGTAACCTGCTGATTACTACCAATAACAAGAATGGAGGTCCCTTGCCCTTCCAAATGAATTGATTGGCAGCGGACATTCTCCATTCACTTTCTTTTGGAGCTCCAAAAACATAGCTGAGTGCTTTATTCACTTAGGGGGGGTACAGTCAGACCCCCCACCAGCCAACGAGTTATCACCTATCCTGTGGAATCCTGGGATAACCCCTTCAGCTGATTCTTGCTAGGCTCCTGAGAAAAAAAGGGGCCACATAACTCCCTTTCTACAGCTTCATTGCGTATAAAGAATCTGAGTTAAGTTTCCTATTAATAAGATGTATATGTAAGTATGTAATATATAATGTGTTTTTAATGTGCAGTTTGGACCATCCCCATGTATTCTACTTTCAGAATGATGCTGGTAGAGAGTCCATCAGTGCAGTTAGCTCTGCATTTCCAATCACATGTCTATCTGCTAAATGACTTCTTCGTGCCGTGTATCTAAGCACCCAGCAGGCTGCATTGCTAATATGACATACACTGTAAGAACCTTACTTTTTTGGTCCAAAAATTGTAATGTACATGTACTTTTTTCACTGATGCTTTAGTAACATAACCTAGATACCCATTGTGTGGTCACCACTCTACAGCTGATGGGAAGTGCCCTTAAATGTCCACTAGGTGGCGATAGCTATTCATCTAATAATTATGCCACTATGAAGATACTGAAGTATGAGCAGAGTTCTGCATGCTGTGTACAGTTCTCTCAGCATATTCTGTTAGTGAAATATTTTTAAATTCATATTTGAACTTTAATGTCATTTTGTATAGTATAACATACTGTCTGTACAGTCATAAGACAGCATTAGTTATAAAAGGATGTTGCAGTCTTGTGTATGTAGACGTAGGGGGAGACAAACTGAAAAAAGTGTACAAGTGTGCATAATAAAGAAAAATATGGGGTTGGGATAATGTAAATATATGTGATCTAGCCTCATATATAGCAGTGGCTTAAGGGCCAACGAAAATGCTAAGTGCTCTTAGTAGCATATATGCAGACATTTCAGTGTGTACAGGGTGGTGCACAATGCTTTTTGGGTTCATTACATTTTGGACGCTGGGGACATCCTGGTGGGTAGGATATTAAAATCAATAATTGCTATATAAGTAATAGTCAGGCTCATGCCACTGTTAACACATGACAGAACTCAGAATTCTATTTCATTAACTGGACTGATATATGGCAGAGTTGTCCACTAGTGGGTGCTTTGCTTATGAATGTGTCGGCTAGAGTTCTTCATACAGCAGTCAGTTTCTCATTTATGTAGGTGCCATGGTATGACATGGCACACTTGCATGCCTAGTAGTAAGATACAAAGGAAGGAGACTTGTGGGGTTAGGATGACATATCCCTGTACCCCCTTAGTAATCCGGAAGATATGTATGGGAGAATTCCATAATAGACACTGCTTATGGTTTCTTGTTTCCTGTTATTGTCTTTAGTATTGTTTGATGTTTTCTAGAGGGATATAGTAATGTCTCCATTAAGTATCGTATCCGTTAGAGCGACATTGGGTTTTTGTATAGTTAGACCCCCGGGTAGTGAGATGTGTGACCTTTTGTGTAACAGTCGCCCACTGGTGGTAGTCCTGCTTATTTTTACACTGGTTTAGACTATACACGTGAAGAAAATTTTGAAAGCATGAGGTTGCCTTCAGAAGAGCTATGTGAACCATTTACAGTGTGCAATTGCCAGAAGGCACATTATTGTACAAGTTCATTGTATAGTAGCTGGTCAGGGGCGGATTAACTTTACCATAGGCCCCGGGCTGTTCACCAAGCTTGGGCCCCCCACCCCACTGTAACTATGGCAGCACTAGCCTGGCGTTCATAGTACAGGATAGATAGTGTCATGATGTCCTGATTTGTGCAAAATTGCCATAAAAAAAACTGTAATTTATTGCAAATCATGGCGGAAGTGTAGCCAGGAGACAGTACACCACTGAAAGTATAAGTCTTTTTGGGTGGTCATGGTCCCCCCAGGAGCTCAGGGCCACGGGCTGCCGCCCGGAACGCCCCTAATGTAATCCACTACTGTAGCTGGTAGCAGTAATTCTTTCAAAATTTCTATGGGGAAATGAATTAATTTCTAATTCTCTAACAGAGCCATTTCTGGGGAAGATGAATTTTTTTTAATATACTGGGTAGAGTAATGGCTGTAACAGGATGATGCAACAGTGGCTACAGATACGTGTGTTATGTCTGATGTTGTCGGCTAGGTTGGTGTTTTCCTTGAGATAAACCATGACTATAGGCTTGACTAAAGGGCCTATTGCACGAAACTATTATCGGCTGTAATATAATCGTTTTGTGTAATAGAAGGCAGCGATCAGCTGGCATGAATGATGTCGGCTGATTGCTGAAGTCGTTTGTCTTTCAACATGTTGAAAGACAAACAACTAATATAGCAATGATCTGCTGCCGTCGCTCTGTGAAACAGGAGTGGCGGCAGCAGACGCTGCTATCTGCTATGGGCTGCCTGGACGATCTAGCCATCACCTTGGCAGCCTCCGCCGCGGCATTCCCGGCCAGTTATTGGCTGAGCGCTCTGTCAGCTCAGACAGGCCGCTCCAAAGCTGCTGCGGCGCGGGACCGGGAGATTAGAAGACCTGCGCCTGGACAGGTAATGTATGATGTTTTGAAATCGTCGGGCGTCCGCTATTCCATGTAGCGATGCATGGGTGCCGACCGATTTTAAGTTTGAACCTAAATAAACGATCAGCCGATGACACGATCGGCTGATCGTTCTCTATTCCACGGAGCAATAGTCACCTGAATCGGGCCAATTCGGCCGATTATCGCTCTGTGGAATAGGCCCCTAAGCCTGAGCTGTCTTGCTGCAGCGCTACCCCTTCCCACATAGAACACATAACTTCGGCAGTTGCAAACGTTCATGTGAATGGGGAGTTCGGAAGAGAAAAATGCTAGCCGACTGTAATTAAGTGTCTTGCTGTTTATGATAAATGGAGGTTTGTAAATAATCATTGTGGTCTCTTTACCATCTGTGCACAGTCATTCAATCAAAATAATGCACCCAATTAAAATGTCAGGTTGCTGCAAAATTCAGCATGCAGTTATGTCTCAGATATGTATATGGGTAAAGGTTTGGGCTGGTTAGACACCAGGTCTTGAGTCACTGGGTCTTGCAAAAAGAGTGCTTCTTCCAGTGCCCTATAAAAAGGCTCTCGCTTTTGGGTAGTGTGCCTCCTGGGTAGGGCTAGGCGATAAGCTGTTAAAAAAATGAATCTGGCCTCGGTCAACTGAGCTGATCTCCTGCAGGTCGTTCTTCCCAGATTTAGTGTTATTAACCAAGAAAAAGAATTAAACCAAATTTCTGCAGTTTGGCATGCAAAATGGTTGTTGCTTATGAAAGGGGTGTGGCTTATGAAAAGGGGCATTGCCTAATCATTCAATAATCGTTCTCAAGGTTACATGTTTAATTAATAGTGATATTTATTCAGACCATTATGGCCCAGGCCTACTCTTTGGTAGTGTACCTCTTGTTAAAATACCATCAGATCTGTCTAACCTTGACACTCCAGCTGTTGCAAAACTACAACTCCCATCATGCCTGGGCAGCCAAAGATATATCTTTGGTTGTTCAGGCATGATGGGAATTGTAGTTTTGCAACAGCTGAAGTGTCAAGGTTAGCCATCACTGGTCTATATGGTACACTCAAAGCCATTGTGCTCAGTTGACAGACTTTGAGAGGGGGCAAATCAATGGACTGAAGGACATAGGATGGTCGTTCAAACAAATTACTCACAATCTGGACCATTTCGACAAATCTTTTAGGAGGTGTTTTGGTCAGTGGTTATGGGAAAGCACAACAGATAGGCTCTGGATGGCCTAGGCCAGGGGTACTCAACAAATTTTAGTGAAGTTTCACTTACCGAGGTCTATTGTCAGGTGAAGGTCCGAGCTGAACATCCATAGTAAACGTGTTGTTTTGTTAACTTTTCACAAACATTTTTGAACTATTTACATACAGAATTGATGCTTATTAGTGAGAAAACCTGCATTTTTTTCTCTCACCAGCCCTTATATAGCCCCCCTGTGCACTCCCCCAGTAGTATATAGCCCCACTGTGCACTCCCCAGTAGTATATAGCCTCTCTGTGCCCTCCCCCAGTAGTATATAGCCCCCCTGTGCGCTCCCCAAGTAGTATATAGAGTGATTGACAGGGAGGGAGCCAATGGCTCCCTCTTTGTCAGTGCTGCTGCACGGTAACAATGAGCACTCCTTACGAGCGCTCATAGTTACTGTGCAAAGCCCAGCAGGTGTCGGGACAGCTGGCCTCTGTGGTCCGTGTTCCCTGGCCTAGGCAGACCACAAATATAGAGGATTAATCTGCGAACAGGCACGAACAGCTTCAAAAGTTTCTATTTACCATCCAGAGAAAATTGACATCTTCATTACCCACCGTGTCTCTGCTCAGACCTTTTTCAGGCTCTTAATAGAAAAAAAGTTGGTGTCATGGTGCCCATTATGTGTTCAGCTGTTGACAACCAACCTCCAGCACCATAGTTTGCAGTAGTGTAGTAAACCAGAAACATGGACTGCTATAGACTGCAACCATATTGTCTTTAGCAAAAAATCATAGTTCTGTGTGGGATATGAGATGTTTGAGATAAGAGTATGGAGGCCTTGTGGTAAGCCTTTAATCCTTCCTTTGCTGCGGTGTGACACATTGCATCAATGGTTGGTGAGATGTAGGGAGCCACCACACACAGTTGGTCACACCTAGTAGTGGTACAAGGGGCACTAGCAGTGATATGTACAGGACATGTGCCGTGCCTCATGGTAGGGCTTCCAACTGGCATTTTTTGGCAGACTAATGCTCCTCCATACAGCAAGAGCTTTCTAGGAATGTCACCACCATATTGCAACACTTCCTTGTGGTAAACCATAGTCCAATTCAGTTCGAAGGTTTCCTTGGTCTAAAAAGTTGCCATGATGTCCACAGCCTGACCCCTACCTCTACCGATACTGCCTACAGATCAGCACTTGAAACGTCAATGCCTGTTTCAGGTTCCTCTCTAGTATTCTTATTGCCTAGGAAACCATAAGCCTTATTTGCTTTAACATCTTCCAGAGTAAACAACTTCTATTTCCCATCCTTAAAGGAAGGTAGATTGATATATAATTTTTTTCCAGTCGAGCGTGTAACTTACTTATCTAAATTCCTGCTTATTCTGTGCATTCGAGTGCAGTGGGTGGGCTTATTCAGTGTCCGACAGCCCCCTAGACTCTTAAAGGGGTGGTGTCACAAAACCAAGAAGGTATAATCAGATGTGTACCATAAACATATATGTAAAGGAGAACAGATATGCTGATTGTAGGAAAGTAGCTTACATACCTGTACCATTTTCCTTCCCTGTGCATCTGGTTTCCTCTCTGAATTGTGATTTTCTTTGTGACACCACCCGTATGCTTAGAATGAGCAGGAATTTTATAGAATCGATTACAATTCTTGCTGAATGCTTTCCCATAAAAATATTTATAAGTTGTGCTCTAATACAAGCTGCCTGCTTGGGAGGTAGCATGGTCAGTGTCACAGGGTCATTTAGGGTGGTAATGAAACCTTTCCTCTTGAGTTGATTCTCCTTAGGGTATGTTCACACTGAGCAAATACGGACCTCTCCGCCGCGGAATCCCGCCGTGCTCAGTGTCCTACAGTAAGTGAATGAGAGGGCGCATGCATCCGCTTCCTCCCCTCTCCGCTCAAAGAAGTGATATGTCACCTCTTCGAGCGGAGAGCCACAGCAGCGCGCTCTCCCATAGACTGGCAATGACACACTGAGCACGGTGGGATACAGCAGTGTGAACATACCCTTACTGAGGATATGTTGTTCTTATCGTATTCTCAAGGCTTTAGTTTCCACTAGAAATCTATTCTTTGTACATGCATTCACATTTGGTATGAGTTCCAAATCAGTGTTCGCTGGTTAATCTGATGTTTTTTGATTTATTAGAACAATTTTCCCAATGAAATATTTCCCAGAGGAATCGCATTATATAACAAAGGAATTGCACATCACAGCATTTCTGATGATCCCAGTCACAGCCAACTCCATGGGGGCAATTCATCATTCCCCGTGCCTGCATAGAATGGCAGAATTGCACAAAAACTTTCCACAAGCTCCATAAAACCTTCCTCCACGTCTCAAACGTCCAGGTATTTTTTTGTCTATTTCCTTTTCTCACAAGCTGCTTCTTGACTGCTACATATCCTTCCAGACCATGAATGCTATGTTGTGTGAATGTTAGAAATGCTTTGTCTAAAGCAAAAGCATAAAAAAACACAAGAAGCTGGATCGGGGCTCCCCCCTACTATACACCATCATAGTTTTAACCACATATGTGCTGTATTGTTGCTCACCTGCAGATGGTGCGCTATCCAGCTGAGCATAAGAGCTAGCCTTTAGTCAGATATTATTGGTGTAGTAATGCACACTTATTTTCTGTAATATTTATATGTCAGTACTCTTCCATGAAGAGCTCCTTTCCCCTTTCTTTTTGTTTCTTTATTTGTTCTTATACTGTTCTTAGCATTCTCACCTCCCGCCACAAGTTGATATCTTACTGCAAGCAGATACAGCCTGTGGTCAGTGTTTTAGCCCAGAGAGTCATATGAATTGTAAATGAGGAACGAAATTTCCCCGCACTCACCAATGTGCAGATATAGAAGAATATATTTTGCATTTAGAAGCGATGTATAGATGGACACCACAATCCTGGAACTGGACGCATTTGGCAATATGTAAACATCAGGTATACTGAGCTACCTAAAATACAGGCTGGCAGGACTTCTGCATGATGTCAGACATAACAACAAAAGCAAATACAAATACAACAAAATTAGATTTGCTTAAAATTGTACTGTATGAGCGAATTACTTTATGTAATTCTGCTCCGTCTCCAGGTCGCCGCCATCTCCTCTGAGAGTGATTGACAGCTGGCTCATATTCGAGTACATTAAATTCCCATGCACCCAAAGATAAGCCAGCTGTCAATCATTCTCAGAGAAAGCGGAGGTGACCTGGAAACAGAGTGGTGAACAGAGAATGGGGCAGGCACAAATAGTGTCACTGACCCGCCCCACCAGATCACAGAAAACTGGCAGCTCAAATATATCCATATCTGTCAGTTCCCCTTTAAGAAGATCACATATCCAACAGTATACCAGGAGATAAGTTGCTCCCCTCCACTCTCCTCATTCACAACACATATCATTTCATGTCTATATTAACCAAACCAGCATAAATAATGAGCACCCACTGTCACATGTAAAACCACTAACTGGTGGTGACTGCCTGAGCCGTACCGCTACCTTGGTATGGCTATACTGAACTGAACAAACAAAAATTAAGTAATGTAGCAATACATTTTTATTTAAACATGATAAAAATACAATCACACACTATAGAAACAGGGTGGCAATCCTGGAGAGATATTAGTAGAAGAACACTGGGACCGGGTATAAAGTGCTAAGTGCATAACAATCTAGATGAGGATACACCCCATATCTGAACTACAATAGTATTACCAATATCACAAAGTATACTCTCTCTCTCGAGGACACCACCACCTCGACGCTGTTGGCTGTATGAACTTTTACTGACCGCTATTGAAGGTATGGAGGTGCTTTTTAATTCAGAGATTAATTATGAGCCTGAGGGGGTGTGAATCATGCCCACACCACCCCTATAACCTAGCTGTGTCACCCCATGGTGAAATGTCACGCCTCACCTGATAATTCAGGGAAAAGTGCAGATAGTGAAATCCCTACATTTCGGGTATATTTGTCTGGTTTGTATGTACACTATATGCTTTGCATGCCAATGTGTACTGTACAGACAGATGGGCTCTTCCTGGCTGCCATTGCACTGAATGAGCTGTGACCAGATCAGGATGGCTGTGTCAGTGCTCCGCTCCCTAGTGACTAGCTGTCAGAAATCCATTACCAGGGCAGGAACGGTGAGGCGTGTGGTCAGCCGGTGAGACGTGGATCGTTACCATAGAGACTGGGACCCCTGCCTTTTTCTCCTTCTCCTTTGCGTTTTTCTCTCCTCTTACAACCTTTTATGTAGTATTGAACATCAAAAAGTAAATTTAGGTCAGTAAGAAAAAAAAAGGCTTCTGCAAGTATGTGAACGCAAGGCATTATGGGAGCTGCTTAAAGATTCACTCTAGCTGTCAGCATCCGTAACTGCTCCTTTTTTCCTCCCTTCATCTTGGGCATCGCCCGAGGCACCTTAAAGGGGAGCGCAGGGAATCTGGATGTATCTGGATACTGCCTCCTATTTGTATGTATATATTTTCTCCCCCAGTATTGCTGTGATTCCTGAGCTTTTCTTCTCTCCGCCTCCTGTACGTCCCTTCGTGGTGCCTTGCTCAGTCTTTCTGTGCGTGGAGTAGGCATCTCCTGAGAAGGGATGCAGATGGAGACTGTCACTGTGAGTCACGGGAAGGCACTCAGCTAATGGAGCCAGGGATGCTAGGAGCGCTCACTGGAAGCAGCTGGGGATGGGTTGCACTACCAGTGTGATCCTTTTTAAAGGCATTTGCACAGTATTGGAAAGAAACTGTGCTTATATCTGCAAACAGCAAGGCGAGAATAATGCTCTGGAGTACACGGCGCAGAGCCTGTCACGGGAGGACTCCGGCATCACACATTCATCTCTGGTAAATATGGGGCGGCGTATTGCCTGCATCTACCCTAATATCTGCATGCATGTATGGGGTGTGCACCATTAATCCGTCTGGGATGAGATTAGGCGTTTGTTTGTTTTTTCTTGTGATGGCATACAATTAATTTCTCATGCTTTTATATTATGTATGAATCTATATGAAGGTAATGAGGTTAAGTATCCCATCTGCTGTCCATCTTCCATAGATGCAGTGTAAGCTCATATACCGGCTATGGTCTGGCACGTAAGCACGCTGCTTCCCACTTGGATTTCCCTGGGCTGGGCTCCTGGTAGCAGCTATTCATCATGTCATTCTGTGTGATGGCAGCTTCATTACAAGAATTAATAAAGGGAAGTCACTTGAGCACTTTCTCTGCCCTTGGCTGTCTTATGAATGGCATTGCCTCCATGTGTCTACCCTGCTTATACACACACTCAGGAGCTTGCTTTCTTGCGGCATAATTGCTGTAATGGAGCAGAAGCAATGTGATTGTATTGCACTAGACTCAGTGCAATGTGATCTTCACCATTCTACTACTGATTTTGCTATATGTCGGCTATACACGTGTCCTGTTTGTACTGTGACTGTCTAGGGAAGTGATATTTTTCAGTATTGGGATTCTAGTTGTTAGAGTGACATGCAACGCCAGTTACCTGTAACAGTCAATCCATCCTTGGGATCAATTCAGGTACCATTTTTCACATTGCTTTCATGATATCTTATCTCAACAATCACATAAAATGAAAGAATGACCAGTAATAAATCATGTATGATATTCATAGTATTTATTTACTGTCTTTTGCAATCAGATCCTTAAAGGGGTTGTTCAAATTTTTTTTTTCTTTCAAATCAACTAGAGATTTGTAATTTACTTCTATTAAAAATATCCAGTACTTATCAGCTGCTGTATGTCCTTCATGAAGTGACATATTCTTTCCAGTATGACTCGTTGCTCTTCTACCACCTCTGTTCATGTCAGAAACTGTCCAGAGCCATAGCAAATCCCCATAGATAACTTCTCTTGCTGTGGACAATTTCTGACATGGACAGAGGTGGCAGCAGATAGCACTGCATCAGATTGGAAAGAATACACCACTTCCTGCAGGACATACAGAAGCTCATACGTGCTGTAAGACCCAAGATTTTTTAATAAATTACAAATATCTGGCACCAGTTGATTGGAAAGCAAAACATTTTTGGTGAACAACCCCTTTAACAATTATCATCGTCGGCATGGCCAAGGATCCTATTAGGCAAATCTTGCAAACAAGATCGTTTTTCGTTAACCTAAAATTGTTCATCATATTACACAGGAGTTACGATTGTTACTATTGTTTACTTCATCTGATCGCAGCAAATGAAGTAACAATATGGAATTATGGTGCGTTTACATAGAGAGATTTATCTGACAGATTTTTTTAAGCCAAAGCCAGGAATGGATTTGAAAAGACGAGAAATCTCAGTATTTCCTTTATAACTAGAGCTGAGCGAACCGGGTTCGGGTTTGAGTCGATCCGAACCCGAACGTTCGGTATTTGATTAGCGGGGGCTGCTGAACTTGGATAAAGCTCTAAGGTTGTCTGGAAAACATGGATACAGCCAATGACTATACCCATGATTTTCACATAGCCTTAGGGCTTTATCCAACTTCAGCAGCCACCGCTAATCAAATGCCGAACGATCGGGTTCGGATCGACTCAAGCATGCTCGAGGTTCGCTCATCTCTATTTATAACCGGTTCCCTGTTTATAGTCTGTTCCTTTTGGCTGTGGCTTAAAAAATCTGTCAGAATAAATATCTCTGTGTAAACGCTCCATTACACTGAACGATTAGTGAATGAATGTGGAATTACAGCGAACGATTAACAATGATTTTGTTGTCAGCATCAAACAATAAATTTTCGTTTGATCATTGCCTGCATTTACACGAAACGATTATCGTTTAAATTTGAACCATATAACGATAATTTGCACAATAATTGTCCTGTGTAATAGGGCCCGGAGGCCCATTCACATTGGCCAGTTGTTGTCCTGATCTGCTACTTCGAGTGGACATAGTAAAAATTGGTCTGTCTAAATGTGGCAAAAGGTCAGTATACGATTGTCATTGATCTTAATTGCTAGTGAAGCCTAAAACATTGTTTAAATCTGCCTATAGTATGGTTCTCTAATCCAGCTCAATACCAATATGACATTAATGTTACAAAGAGTGGTGGCTGTTTTGCTTTAGAATTTGCAATACATTAGAGCTTAAATTATGAGAAAGTGAGGCATTATTCACACTTTCCGTACGTTTGTAATTGCGGATCTGCGATAACGGACAGATCTAGAGCCCATTGATTTCATTTGGACTGTACATAATGTCCATAGTTTTATGGATACCTAATCCACAAAAATTGCTGACAAGCTCTAATACGGACCATGATTGCGGCACGGATTGTCTTATAGTAGTCTGGGAACATCAATAATTTCTGCGGATCTGTAATTTTTCACAGAAGTAAACGTGTAAACGCCTAAGGTTTTATAGGGCATGCCGATTCCACCTCGAAATCCATGTGAAATTGAGGCCCCATTGTTTTTAACCCTTAGAGGACTGGGCCAATTTCAATTTTTGCGTTTTCGCTTTTTCCTCCTTGTGCTTAAAAGGCCATAGCAGTTTCATTTTTTCACCTAGAAACCCACATGAGCCCTGAATTTTTGCATAAAGTACACTGCGAAACCAGAAAAAAAAATTTAATATGTGGTGAAACCCAAATGTTTTTTAATTTTGGAGAGTTTTTGTTTTTACGCCGTTTGCCCTGGGGTAAAACGGTCTTGTTATAGATGTTATTTTATTTTATTTGATGGCTTTTAAAAAATTCAAACCATTTTTAACAAATATATGTTCCTCAAAATCCCTCTATTACCATGCCCATGCGCTTTTATCCTTTGGTCTATGGGGCTGTGTTAGGTGTAATTTTTTGCGCCATGATCTCTACTTTTTCTATCGTTACCCTGATTGTGCATATGCGACTTTTTGATCGCTTTTTATTACAATTTACGTTTACCGTAATGTGATACATTAAGTTACGTACGCAGCGATACCAAACATGCTTATTTATTTATTTTTATTTATAAAATGGGAAAAGGGGGGTGATTTAGACTTTTATTAGGGGAGGGGATTGTTTATTAATAATAAAACATTTTTTTTTTTCCTGGGGGACCTCTAGTATAACTCCATTGATCTCTTATTGAGATAAATGCAGTATAGTAGTACTGCATAGATCGATGAGATAGTCATTCTATTGCTTTCGGCTGCTGCAGCCGAAAACAATAAAATGCCAAGCCAGGATCAGCGCCATTACGGCGCAGACTACTTCCAGAATGAGATGCGGGGATCACTACTCTGCGACCGATCCCCTCCACTAGACACCAGGGATGGGCAAAAGCTGCTTTTTAAATGCAACTTTGACAGCTGCGTTTATAAAGCTAATTAGCAGGCATGGCGATCGGACCATGCCCGCTAATAGCCGCGGTCCCGGGCTGCTTAAAGCACCCGGGATCGCGGCGGTTAAGAGTAGTGTTAGGCTGGCTTCACACTGCCTTGGAAAAACGCAAAAAAAAAACTGCAGCAGATGTTAGCTGGAAGTCAAAGGAAGTTTATGATATGCCTAACACATGGCGGTTTTCTCTCCTCTCTGATGTTTTTCTCCTCTTTCAGGTGTTTTTGAGGATCTGCGGCAGTTTATCCAAAATGCAGCATGCTGAGGGTGTGGTGTTTTTTTTTTTTTTTTTTTTTTGCAAATTGTGGTGTTTTTTTCTCAAATAGACTTCAACGAGAGCATTCTGGTTGTGTCAAACGCCATTGCTGTGTGTTTGGCTTTTTTTCTTCTGGCATGTTTGTACCCTTTTGGTCCTGCAACTATGTCATGGCAACAGAAAAGTTTACCACCTTGATGCATACAAAATCACCTAAACCACAAAAAAGATTATTTACATATAAATTCTACATTGCCGGACAAAAACGCTTGAAAACAACACCATGCATTGCCCAAAAAATTGCCACAAAAAACGGTGTATGAGGGCACCCTGAGTTCTGTTTCAGGAATTGCTAGGTCAAAGATTCTGTTTGGAATCATCCAATTGCACTTAGAAAATCTGCTCCAAATCTGCCTTAGTACTGGTTTGAGGATTTTCTTTAAAAAAAAACAAACATAAAATTTTACTTGTCAGAATAAATAAGGTTTTAAAAATAAATTTTTTACTCGTCCATTAACCCTGCTCGACCCTACCCTTAGATTATTGAGGGCTTCATTATGGGGATTTGTCTCTGTAAGCTTTTCCCTGTTTATCGTAGAAATTTGCAGATTGTGGCAAATGTTTTCAGAGTAAACATACCCTAATACACATACCCTATTACACACGAACAATAGTCATTACTTACGATTGTTACTACAATTGTTTACTCAATTGGCGAGCAATTAACACTGATTTTGGTGTTGGCACCAAACAAAATCCCAACAATATACCTATAATTCACACAATAATCATCATTCGTAATAGGGCACTTAGGACCCTATTACATGGGACGATTATCATGCGAAAAATCGTTATATCGAATTTAACGATAATCCTTCTTTGTAATTGCAGGCAATGATTGAAAAATCGTTCGTATGTCGTTGATCATTGATTTAGATCTTATCCTAAAATTATCTTTAATTGTTCGCTAAGAGTGGCAGCTCTTGTTCTTTCAGACAGGGTATGTCCCTTTAGTGGCTAGCATGCAGATGTACACTCATGCAGGGGAAGTGTATGGCCTGATAAAGCTTCCTCCAGCAATAACTGGTGGCCACTAAGGGTATAGGCCATTTACACACACGCATATTACATGCACAATTTTATGTCTGTATTACAGATGCACAAACTAGGCTTGTAATATGCGTTATTGGTCTGAGGCTGCTGTTACACAGTGCTAGCAGCCACGGCTAGCTCACTGTTAGAGGCTATTTGCTGGCTGGACCAGGATGTTCTTCTTTAAAGGGTGGCAAGACTAGGGGAAGCCCACAGTTATTGGTGGGTGTTTGCAGGCCAGTGTTACCTATGGCCACTAGTTCTGGCTAGTTACATACAATTGTGGGCCGCACCTGTACTTTCCCACAGCTTAGAGTAGCAAGTTCCATTCTAGCCTGCAAATATTATTAGCATAGCACTTGCTACGGTTGCGAGCACTGTGGAAGGGCTGTGTGTTAATTAATTGAAATATGAACACACTTTCATGAATCAATGATAAGAATAGTCTGTGTCTACTGAAGCAGTTAGCACCAAGGAAGTTGTGTGCTATGGACAGGATCGGTAGCTAAGTGCTTCAATCTATATATAGGCTGTTCTAACCATTGATTCAGTGTGCTGAACTCAGCATATATGTGACTGACCCATAGAACTGTAATTTGTGTGAATAAAGACCAAAGCATACACCCTTGAAGAGCATGATGCATGATATGAAATCCCATACATCCAGAACCTTGAAGGTGAGGTCAAGTTCATTGCTGGAGACGCACTGCTGTAAGGAGATGTGTGATTTATCTGCTATAGGAGATACCTTGATAGATCATATTGCAGTTTTTCAGAGAAATGCCCGGCTAGTGTTTAAGCATGATAGATGTGTGTGGTTTCTCTTCTGAGGAGCCATAGGGATTTCTGATCCATAACCACACAAGGCATGGAAATGGCATTATTCCTGATGTTGGCAGGAGCAAGAATTCTCATTTGTACATAAAGGCCCCTACCTTCCATAATGAGGAGCTATTAGATAAATCACCACTATTTATACTGTACTAACCAGTAGTGCTAGCTTTCATCCTAGACAAAAGCTTACTATGTTTCTATAGACTTTGGTATATGGTGTTTCTTCACTTGTATAGACTATTTTCCTGCTTTCAGTAAACACTTGATGTATAGCAATTTCCTAACCTTCCAGTATACTGTATCTATTTTTGGAATTGTCTTTACAAGAAGTGGCGGTGAATTCCTGAGTGTGTCCCGGTCAGCCCATCACTAGAGACATCCTCTGTCTGCCGCTCCATACATAGAATGCAGTTCAGACAGTTCTAGTTTGCTGCAGGTTTGCACAGGACTTGTCATATCAGCTGCTGGATTATATGTAGAGCTCTGTCACATTCAGGTACCAGTTACTGTATAAGCCAGCACACATACTCACAACAGACCTTTTCAATTAAATCATGGGTCTCCAAACTGCAGCCCTCCAGCTGCTGCAAAACCACAATTCCCATCATACACAGACATCTAAAGCGTTGGATTTGGCTGTCCAGGCATGATGGGAACTGTAGTATTGCAACAACTGGAGAGACGCAGTTTAGGAGACCCATGAATTAAATGGATCAAAACTAAATCTACCTTTTAAAGGGGTTGTCCAGCGAAAACAAAAATTCTTTCAAATCATATGGTGTCAGAAAGTTATATAGATTTGGAATTTAATTCTATTTAAAAATCTCAAGGCTTCCCATACTTATCAGCTGCAATATGTCATGTAGGAAATGTTGTTTTATTTACATTCAGAAACACTGTTCTCCGCTGACATCTCTGTCCATGTCAGGAACTGTCCAGAGCAGTAGCAAATCCCTATAGAAAACCTCTCCTGCTCAGGACATTTTCTGTCCCGGCAACAGATGTCAGCAGAGAGCACTGTGTCTGAATGTAAATAAAACAACATTTCCTGCAGGACGTATAGTAGCTTATAAATATGGGAAGACTTGAGATTTTTAAATAGAAGTAAATTACAAATCTATCTAACTTTCTGACACTAGTTGATTTGAAAGAAAAACATTTTCCCTGGAGAACCCCTTTAACTATCTATATCACATAAGCACTGGGAATATGTTTAGAAATTGTGCCCTCATTTCTACCTCAATATCTGTGTGATGTTGCTGATAATTCCAGTAGCATTGTGCTTCTATTGGGAGTGAGATGGGAGCGTGGTTTCTACCACATTTTGAATGCATTCCCGAAGCATATGTGGAAACCCAGCCTCAGCCAGCATCTCCACATGTATGGCAGCCATTCCATGACAGACACTCCTCATTCTGCTTACTAAGGTGCTGAATAGATATCCGCTAGCATTAGTGTATAAACCGGTTCTGCATCAGCACAATTCTCATGTTACGGGCGGATCAGCAAAAACTGTGCCAGTAGTACCTGAAAAGTGTAAGCGAAAAATAACTATAGACCAGGGGCGTAACTATCACTGTAGCAGCCATAGCAGCTGCCATGGGGCCCACTGCATCAGGGGGCCCTGTTGCCTGCTCCTGCAATACACTGAGCCCCTGAGTTGTCATTTGCAGCCTTAGGTGGCCAAGTGGGCATCCCAGGTTCTGCAAATGCCCCTTGAACTGCAAGCACTCCTTGCAGTTTTGACTAAACTTGACGACTTAGTGGTCATTTGGAAAGGGGGGGCCCAATCAAATGTTTGCTATGGGGCCCAGACAGTTCTAGTAACGCCCCTGCTATAGACCATGCTAAAAGAGTGAGGAAAATTCTTCAAGAGGGATACAGTCATTGTGGGGTTGCTTGCTTCCAAACCCCTTCAGGACCGGTCCAGATAGTGCTTTGAGGACCAGAGCCCATTTTTGAAATCTGACAGGTCTCACTATGTGGTTATACCTCTGTGATTATATAACTTATCCTAGCCATTTTGAGATTGTTTTCACGTGACATATTGTACTTTAGGTTAGTGGTAAAATTTGGCCGAAATCCGTATAATTTGGGTGTGAAAAATGCCCACATTTCATGAACAAATTACCAAAATAGTAAATTTTAACTATTATTGTGTGAAGTAGAGCTGATTTTTGGTCTTGAGGACTATATCCTCTTTTTTATTATCCCATCTTCATATCTGCCCATTTCTAGGTTAGGGCATTTTTAGTTTAACCTCTGCCAAACCAGTACTTCGATTGTGAGCTTCACCTTTATATTTCTTTAATTTTGTGTTTTTATTTCTGGCTCAGCCACCGTAGCTATGACACAGGAGGCTTCAGGGAAGCCTCCTGGTGTCATAGCAACCATCGGGGCCGACCGCGGGATGGCAGGGGCGCCGCTCCTGCACCTGTTTCATCCCAGGACATAACTGTACGTCCTTGAGTGGGAAAACACTGCAAAAAAGGATGTACAGTTATGTTGTTGGTCCTGAAGGGGTTAAAGTGGTACTGTCACCCCCTTTACACTCCATTTAATCAGTTAACCGTGTCAACTGGGCCAGGCTTCATGACATTTAGGCCCCATCTCCTGTCTGGGGCGAGGGGGGGCCCAACTACCATGAAGCCCCACCTAGCTGACTCTGTCCACTGATGAAATGAAGTGATCTTACAGCAAAAGAAAGAGACAGACAAGTTTTATACCGGTAGATATCAAATGTGCAGCATCTAAGCTTGTAGATGGTGCAGAGAAGCACACACAGAGTAAGGGGAAGATACAGTATAACTTTAAGGCTGCATTCACACATTCCTTGTTTCACAGACAGAACACGGAACGTGTGAATGCTGCCCAAAGGAAATCTGTCAGCTGTAATTCTGTCTGTGCTTACAAATCATTGAAAAGTGCTCATTCTGTGGTACAGATAGGCTTTTCCAATCTCCTGAAGTACAGCAAGCTCTAACACCTTCTTACTACCCCTTTCCCATACCTAACCCTGCTTTGCACTTGGGGTGTCAAGCAGAGAGGAGGGAGAGAGGAAACATTACAGCTTGCAGCTATTCAACAGCTTGGGAAAGCCTCTTTGACTCTTTGTTCCATAGAATCAAAACAACCGTTTGGGCCCATTTACAATTAGGCTGCATTCACACGTTCCATGTTCCGCATGGAACATAGGCGTGAAATGCCTGTAACGGACTTCTACCCCCGCTCGGGCAGCATCTGTGATAAGATGCCGGGAGCGGGGGAACTGTACAGATATGTGCCACGCTGTAATGAATCAGCCACGCGGCTCTGTCATTTCAGCGCAACTTATATCTGTACAGTTCCCCCGCTCCCAGCATCTTATCACAGATGCTGCCCGGGCAGGGGGAGACGTCCATACAGGCATTCCACGTCAGTGTTCCGTGTGGCTGAATTTCGAACAGTGTCTGCGGCGTTGGCTCTTCTTGAAATTCCGCCAATTTTAATTAGTGTGAACTGGCCCTTATGGAAGAAAAACACGATTTATCAATTGGAATCTAGGCTCAAAACATTCTAACTCCATGTTGCTTGTATAATTCAGAAGAGATTGGGATTGATTGGACAAAACAATATGCGACAAAGCAGAGGGGACCTGGCCTCTTATTGCTTATTGATTTTCCTTTTATTAAGTTCTGCTCATCCCTAAAGAGCAGAGAACAATGGCTCCAGTACTCTGCATGCATGCCGGGCTTGCTAAGGCTGAGCGCTGCAGTGAGTGTTACTCTGTGCCCTGTCACCAGCAGATCAATAGACTTCTGTATTGCATTTAGTCAGTGAAGCTGCTCGGTGCTGCCATTGTGGGTGTTGGCTAATATGAGTTCACACTTTCCGCTTCTAATCCTGCAACTCATAATGGTGTTACTCTTTCCATTGTGTTTCCTGAGGAACAGTGTGTGCATTGCACCTTGTGTTGTTTCCAGAAGTGTAAGAAAAAAAGTTTTCATTGCTGCTTGTGTCCCATACACATAACATGTAAAATAAGCAATCTGTTCACTGTAATGTCACCTACCTGCCTAGTGCAGAATTACAAGCTGTCTGGCTTACCTACTACATATCCGGAGCTAGTGCCCCTCTAGACCCTGATAGAAAGTATACACCTCGCTGATAAGTTCTCCCATGAAGTGTGTGGCTTGTTTCTACCAAGGATGGTTTCTGTTACGATAATGTTTAGCTTTCTGGCCACAGGGGGGAAAGGAAATTCTGACAAGCTGAAGAGAACCTTGTTTGTACGGAGAGTTGGGTGCAAGCCAAAAGTTCTAATACTACAGCAGCAATCTTAATCTGAAAACAATACCTACCTTTGTGAGGGGCTGTCATGTGTGGATTATACCAGTGAGCGGGAAGGTTCAGGGCTCGTAACATAAAACGCTGTAACTTTTTCTGTTTGCCATTATTTTAGATGGTTACATAAATAGTGTTAGCAGCTGTATAAAGGATGTCCAGTGTAATAATTTATCGCAACCTGCAGAATATGCATAATATAACCTAATATACTCTCCGGAAAGATCTGTGAATGATTAGACTTTCACTAATTGTTGTTATACATATTATTGTTTAAATGTTGACTAAATATATTGGGGCAGATTTACTAATTCCATTTAATATATAAATGTAGACCAGATGACGTATCTGGAATGGCTGAACGAGCCTGATACGTCACATTTTTTAACTCAGCAGGCACCCAGTGGGGACCGGAGTGGTGTAGTACAGGCAGCAGCACTGGAGCCAGAGAGCTAATTTTTTTCACCCATCCCCCTCACCTGGCCTGTCAACCCCTTGAAAATGGCCAAGCTGCTCTTATTAAATAAAACGTGTAAAGTCACGTCCTGGTCACACAAGGAAGTTCATGAAGGGTCTGGATGTCTTTCCTGAAAATATAATATTATGGATACTAAATTTCTGGAAATAGAATGTTGATCCAGAAACTTTTCTGATTTGGAGCGAGGAAGACATTTTCCCCAATCATATGGGGCAGTTGGCATCGCCCTCTTAAGGGTTTTTATTCTTTTTTTTAAAACAACATAGCACCCTTGTACGTTTTTTTCTCTTATCAACTATGTAGCTATGTATTCTGTGCAGCCAGTGCTTAGATGTCACCAGGAAGAGGTGAGCAGTGGGGACTGGGCAGCGTTAGATTAGCAATGGCTGGGGAATGGGTGAGTACTTGAGTAATGACCAAGCTTGGTCACACGCTTAAACTGCTGGTATAACAGTATTATGAGTGACAAAGTATAAAATGGTGACTGTACTGTATATATGCCACATTTATGTGGCATCTAAACATCCCTTCTTTTGTCTGGTGATAAGTCTTCTGTTTGTAGGCATGGTGAACAATGTCAGTGTGCTATTAGTGACCTATATGAAGCTGTTTACCGTGATAAGGATATGATAATATCTCCTAGTCTGATTTTCCTTACAGGTGGTAACTTCTGCTCCAAGGTCAAGTCCAGAGCTTGCTGACAATGGGAAGATTTCTTTCTTTTTCAGCATGAGATTTACACAGCTGCCACTTGTAGTTCACGTCCCTGTGGGTTGTGTCTGTACAATAGTCCTATTGTTTAGGTTGAGCTTTCTCATAACAATTGAGAAAAGATTTATGCTTTGTGTAAAAGAGTTTGGATTGGAGCAGTACAAGTCAAGTTCCCTGTATGGATTCCTTTCACATTGTGGATGGAGTTCTTTTTAATATTCATAACTCTTGTTAACTCTAGGAAGCTAGAAATACATGAGTAAGTACAGATAGGGTCTGTGCAGGTTTCTTGTCTGACACCTGCTGAATTCTTTAGAGTACTCTATGGTATTGCCCTGTGGTGGTGCTAGTGGCATTACTGTGGCTTACTAATGTCACTGACAGGTTTTCAGCTTGTTGAAGATAGTGATAGTACTCCCAGGGCTGGCAACAGCACAGGTTTACCCAGGCAAGTGCTGGGGCTCACAGCGCCACTAGGGGCCAGGGCTCTGGTGTTCAGCCCCTTCACTGTAGTGCAGGGTAAGTGCTGAACATCTAAAGAAACAGGAGAAAGGTTGAAAGACCTGATCACATGACCCGTAGGTCCTCCACCTCAGTGTCGAAATAAGGTCTGTCGGACAGAGAGGAAGACGGAGAAGACTGAGCTGTAAGTGCTGTGTGTCAGTCAGTCAGTAATGTCTGTGTCAGTAAGTGTGTGTGTCTGTAAGCATGTGTAAGTAATGTGTTTGTGTATGTTAGTGGTGTCTCAAGTGATTGTGCATGGATGAGGGGCCCGCTGAGGCTCTGTTGCCCAAGGGCCCGCAAAAAGCCTGGCACCGGCCCTGAATACTCCTCATGTCTTCTAACAAATGCTATATTTAATAGGTGTCTTATTTTACTGGAAGGGCAATATCTATTTGTATGCTACAATTAAAATAAAATTAACATAAATTACTCCATAATATCAAAACTATGGATACACAGCACTGCCAGTTGTGCTCATTAGTTCAGTGCTAAGGTCCGTTTTTCTATCCAACTAGATGCCAAACTATGGTAGTTTTATACTTAAAACATATTTTAGTTTTATACTTTAAAACATATTTATGTAAACAGAAAAAGCTCAAAAGGTTTTTTTTTTTTTCTTTTTCTAAAAAAGCAAAAAAAATTAAACTTTCGTTTATCAAGCCTAAAAGCCAGTTTTTATGAAGCTCATTGAATTGTATGAGAACATAACCTGGACGATAACAGATTTGTCCTCTTGTCAGTCACTATAGCTTGTCAACCAACTCACATTTTCACTTTTCCTCACTGTGCCTAATTTCCCTTGTAATGCATCCAGCCCTGGTGGAAGGTTCTGTTTAGACTCATGATTTATTCAGGGTTTACACAGCTTCTGCGCTGTACAAACATTCACCATGTACTTTTCGAGTAAATGACCCCAACTAATGCTTTCGCTCACTATGGAGTGCTGTGACATTCTATGAATGAGTGCTCGACCCCAATGTTATGCTGGGCCTGCCTTCTGTTAGGGCATACAAGTGGTCAGATTAGGATGTTAGGCAGCGTGTCTGATACCGCCTGACCCAGACGTCTTAAAGCAGGTGGCTATGTGAAATAGCTCTGTTCTCAGGAGATGACAACTGTGAGAGTCTTGCTGTGGCTGAAGAGTTACCCATAGTTCAATTTCACTTTGGTTTATTAAGCGTGTAGTTGTATGTTGACAGGGAATGGGCACTAAGTATTAAAACCTTGAGGGGATATTCAACTGTAAGAGCCCTATTACATGGGATGATTATTGTGCGAAAAAACGTTATATAGTTTGAATTTAAACTATAATTGTTCTGTGTAATCACAGGCAACGATCGAAAAGACGTTCGTATGTCGTTGATCTGAACCTAAAATTGTTAATTGTTCGCTGTAATTCCACATTCGTTCGTTTAAATTCCGCATTTTTTCACTAATGGTTCGGTGTAATTGCACATTGTTCATTGTTTTGCTGGGATCAGAAGAAATAAACAATCATAGTAACGATCGTAGTAACAATCGTAACTAACAACCATCGTTCTGTGTAATATGCTGAACGATTTCAGGTTAACGATAAACAATCTCTTCTATTGTTAGTCGTTAATCGTTAAAAATCGCTCCATGTAATAGGACCCTAAGGCAGGCGGAGACACACACACATATACATATATATATATATATATATATATATATATATATATATATATATATATAATTAATATACACTCATCATTATACACATTTTTAACATTTTTGGGAACAATAATTCTTTATCTAAACAAATGGAACATACTGTAAGGGTGGTATTACACGAAGCGATTTTTTTTCTTTTCGCCCTATGACGGCACCCCTGGAGAGGACCACCTCCTACTCCCATAGGACAGGAAACAGGATACAGGAAATCCCTGGATCATATAAAGAAGTAAACTCCCCTCCATCGCCAGTTTCTGTTTCCTGTCCCCATGGGAGCAGGAGCTGGAAGGGCTTTTTCCCTTCCCTTCCCTGGACGGAAAGAAATGACTGGGGGTTACCGGGTAATATCCTACCGGCTTCCCGGCGGCGTCAGGCTCCGAGTGGGGAGCAGCCTCCAAGTCTGGCCTCCTCCCCCGACACCTCCAGATATGGGTCCCCGGAGCTCCCCTGGCCCTCCTCGGCGTGGTCCGGTGCCCCGATCCGTAGCGCTGCGTTCGCGCGCCCTGCGGCATGGCTGCTGGATGATGCTGGGAGGGGGTTGCTCTGCTGGCCGTGTTCGGCAACTTCCGGGGCCTACGGCCTGCCTCAGGTGGAGCGCCGGGAGGGTGACGTCGTCTCAGCGCGCGGCGAAGGGGGCGGAGCCAGCCGGTCATGTGACTCTCGGCGCCAAATTCAAAAGAGCTGCCGAGAAAGACGCCAGGTGAGTGCTCAGTTCCTGTGTGCTCTAGCGGTATTTTGTTTCTGCTGCCTGGTGTCTTCTCTACTGTTCCTGACAACGGCTGCAGAGAGTCTTTTACACCTCCAAGACCTCAATTGTCCATTATGGAGGCTGAAAGCGCTGAATTATCAGAGTCTACTCCAGCCAGGATTCAAGCCCCTGTGGTATGGAGTGGGTAAGAGGGGATTTTCCCCAGCAGAATTTTCTTCTTCCTTTGTCTAAGTTTGCCATGTTTCTCATTTTTAGGAGGGTACTACTAAAAAGAGTCATGCTAAGAGCAGAGATTGCCCCGTTTGTAGGAAAAGATTAAGTAGCTCTTACACTAAAGTGCTGTGCGGTAGCTGTATGAATAGAGTCCTAGAGGAGCAGGGACCCTCTTTTATGCGTAACATGAAGAACATGATAAAGAAGGAAATTAGGGTAGGTAGAATTTTTTCTTTGCCTTTTCAAAAAAAAAAAAAAAAAAAAAAAGAAGAAGAAAAATTTTTCGTTTGTACATTTATTTTTTGGTTTCAGGCCTCCATGCCCTCTCAGACTCCGGCCACTACCACAGCTTCTCCTCCAGAGCTGACGCCAGCACCTGTGTCTCAGTTACCTTTGGCTACCCCAATACCCCCTACTATCGAGGTGGAGCAGTCTGTTCACAGTCAGCCTCCATCTACCTTGGGGGACGATGAGAACCTATCGCTGGGTATAGACGAACCAGAAGCAGGCCCATCTAACGTAGAGTGTCTGGAGGAAGAAGTGGCTACACCATTACCTTCTGCTGACTATATAGAATCACTAATTAAAGCAGTAAGGGAGACTATGGGTATAGAAGAGGTTCCAGAATCTAATACTATACAGGACCGTATGTTTGGAGGGCTAGCACCTAACGATTGGTCTTTCCCATTCACCAAAACATTAAGGCCTTGATTAAGCACGAATGGTCCAATCCGGATAGAAAATTTTTTGTTCCAGCTGCTGTGAGTGTTTTTTTCTGTTTTCTTGGATAAACAGGTAAAGATATAGAAGAGTATATATAACTAAACAACTAATTTTTCAATTATTTTTCAGTTCAAAAGGAAGTACCCCTTTGACCATGAGGAGTCGAACTCCTGGGGCTTTGCTCCAAAGATAGATCCTCCGGTAGCCAAGATTACAAAACTTAATGCGCTACCTTTTGAGGACTGTGCAACTCTTAAAGACCCTATGGACAAACGTGCAGAGATTTATTTAAAGAAGGACTGGGAAGCATCCACTGCCTTGTTTAAACCTCTAGTGGCAGCAACCTCAGTCTCTAGATCTCTAGGGGTATGGATGTCTGAACTTAAAGACATGATTAGTAGGGGGACTCCTGCGGAGGAGCTCCTCAAGCCCTTTGAGACCTTAGAGAATGCTGTCTCATTTATATCAGATGCTTCAGCGGATGCTCTTAGACTCTCCGCTCGTTCAGCAGCACTCTCAAACTCTGCCCGCAGATCCATGTGGCTTAAAGAATGGAAGGGGGACGTCACCTCTAAATCTAAATTATGTGGAGTCCCTTGTGAAGGCAACCTGCTTTTCGGTCCAGCCTTAGATAACATTCTCGAGAAGGCTTCGGATAGAAAGAAGGGGTTCCCTCTGATCCCGCAGCAGTCTAGCCGTCCTTTTAGGGGAAAAGGTAGAAACACACATAGAGCCCCTAACACGAATACTAATCCTAATACAAATAGGAAGGAATGGAGGCCCACCAAGAAATCCAAGGGGTTCCTCTTTAAGGGTTCTGACAATACCAAGAAACCTGCTCAATGACGCCAGGTCCCTGTGGGAGGTCGCCTTTCTCTTTTTTGGTCACAATGGTGTGGTATTTCCAATAGCTCCTTTGTATTGGATACAATAAAGCACGGTTTAAAAATTTCTTTTGTGTCCTCCCCAGGGGAAAGATTCGTCATTACGGATTTATCATCCGATCCCATAAAGCAGACAGCACTTTCTACGGAAGTACAGTCCTTACTCAGGAAGAAGGTTTTGGTTCCCGTTCCGGAGACAGAGTGTGGTAAGGGTTTTTACTCTACTCTGTTTTTGGTAAGGAAACCCAATGGTTCTTTTAGAACCATTATCAATCTTAAACCTCTTAACAGGGTTTTAGCCTACGAAAGGTTTAGGATGGAGTCAGTTTCTTCAGCCATTTTGAATCTTTCACAGGATTGTTTTATGGCCACTTTAGATTTAAGGGATGCATACTATCACGTCCCCATCCACCAGGACCATCAAAGATTCCTGAGGGTAGCAGTCAAACTTAACGATTCAGTTTGTCATTTCCAGTACCAGGCCTTACCTTTTGGCATTTCACAGGCACCTAGAGTTTTCACTAAAGTGATGTCAGAGGTTATGGCACATATCAGAGAAAAGGATATAATTATCATTCCTTATTTGGATGATTTTTTACTGGTCGGCGACTCAGTAATCTCTCTTCAGAGCCAGATCAAAATAGTAGAAGACATCCTGTCTAAATTAGGTTGGGAGATTAACGAGGAAAAATCCAATAAGATCCCCTCTCAATGTTGTCAGTTCCTGGGAATATGTCTGGATTCGAGAGCTAAGAGATCTTTCTTACCAGATAGCAAGATTTCAAATGTTCTTTCCAGAACACAGGAGCTTTTTGATAATCCCATTACTACATTTAGGAAGGCTATGTCGGTGTTGGGTCTATTTACTTCCTGCATTCCAGCGGTTCCCTGGGCACAGTACCACTCTAGGGTGTTACAATCACAGATTCTTGGTGAATGGGACGGTGCCTCTGAGTCTCTTGATTCTTGTTTCACTCTATCTCCACAGACTCTCAGATCTCTCTCTTGGTGGAAGGAAAGGGAGCATCTATCCAAGGGACTTCCTTGGATTCTGGACAACATTTTGACCATCACCACAGATGCCAGTCCCAGGGGGTGGGGAGCCCATACAGACACACAAGTATTCCAGGGCCTGTGGTCCCCAGAGGAGGCCAGGGACCCACAAAACGTGAGAGAATTGAGAGCAATATTCTTCTCCTTGTCCCAGGCTCTTCCGTTAATAAAAGACAGAAACGTGAGAATACTAACAGACAACAGATCGGCAGTGGCGTACATCAACCACCAAGGAGGCACAAGATCAGTACAACTTATGAGAGTTGCCCACTTCATGTTCAGGCTAGTACAGTCACATTGTCTGTCCCTCTCGGCACTTCACCTGAAGGGGGTAGACAATGTGAAGGCAGATTTTCTAAGCAGACACTCCCTAAACCAGGGGGATTGGGAGCTTTGCCAGGAGGTATTTCTACAGATATGCAGAATGTGGGGATCACCGGAGATAGACCTCTTCGCATCGCGGAAGAACAGAAAGACCCAAGAGTTCTTTTCCCTATGTCCTGCAGACAAGCCCAGGGCTCTAGATGCACTAGCCCAACCTTGGGACAAAGGCCTACTGTACGCATTCCCACCCATCAGACTAATCCCAAGAGTAGTCAGAAAGATCAGGCAGGACAGGGCCCACATAATTCTAATAGCGCCCTTTTGGCCAAGAAGGGTGTGGTTTACTTGGCTCAGGAAGATGTCTCTGACAGACCCATGGATTCTTCCGGACAGGGCAGATCTCCTCGCCCAGGGCCCAGTATTTCACCCTCAGGTTCAAAACCTTCACCTGACGGCATGGCTGTTGAGAGGCAATTGTTGATAGACAGAGGCCTTTCATCCGAAGTAATCACCACGTTGCTAGCCAGTAGAAAGAAAGTTACCTCTACTATATATCTACGTACATGGATAGCATTTTGTAAATTTGTAAATAAACCTGTTAATGTCCTAGCTCCTCCTGACATTCCTTTAATCTTACAATTCTTACAAGAGGGTCTAAACAAGCACCTCAGGCCTAGCACCATCAAGGTACAGATCTCCGCCCTCAGTGCACTCTATGACTATAAACTAGCTGAACATCAGTGGATTAAAAGATTTGTAAAAGCAACCTCCAGATTGTGTCCCACGATCAGGTCTAGGGTTCCGCCTTGGGATCTGAACCTTGTCTTGAACGGACTTACTGCTAATCCCTTTGAACCTTTAGCAGACTGCAGTATTAAATTCCTGTCTTATAAACTGGCTTTTCTATTGGCAATAACGTCAGCCCGTAGAGTAAGTGAAATTAGAGCCTTCTCTATACAGACTCCTTACATGACCATTAGAGAAGACCGAGTCGTATTATCTCCTGACCCAGCCTTTCTTCCAAAAGTGGTTACGGACTTCCACAGATCTCAGGAGGTGATACTACCATCATTTTACAACACACCAACTAACGATCAAGAATTAAGTTTGCATAGTCTGGATGTTAGAAGAGTTATCTTACATTATCTAAAGGTCACAGAAAGTTGGAGATTATGTAACAGCTTGCTTATATCCTTTCAGGGTAAGACCAAGGGCAAGTCAGCTTCCACACAAACAATAGCCAGATGGGTTAAACAGGCAGTTGGAGAATGCTATAGAGTCAAGAACATGACACCACCAGTTGGATTCGGGGCACATTCCACTAGAGCTGTGGCAACTTCGTGGGCTGAGAGGGCAGCGGTTTCCATTGATCAGATCTGCAGGGCAGCCACATGGAGTACTCCACATACATTTTTTAGACACTACAGGTTACAACTATCTTCCACCGAAGACTTAACATTTGGACGTAGTGTTTTGCAGGCAGTGGTCCCTCCCTAGGCGGTTATATTCCTATTCTACTCTCCAGGGGTGCCGTCATAGGGCGAAAAGAGAAAATTCAAAATTACTAACCTGGTAATTTCTTTTCTTTGAGCCCATGACGGCACCCCGCCTAAATCCCACCCAAAAAAAAAAAAAAAAAAAGGGAAAGAAAAAGGGATAATAATAATAGTAGTGATAATTTTATTACATAAATATAGAAAAAGTAAACTTCTTTATAAACACAAAAAAAAAAAAAAAAAAAAAGAGATTTTTTTGTATATATTTTTCTTTTTGTGTGTGTCTTGTGAGCTTCGCTCCTAGGTCCTTGGTAAAGACTGGCGATGGAGGGGAGTTTACTTCTTTATATGATCCAGGGATTTCCTGTATCCTGTTTCCTGTCCTATGGGAGTAGGAGGTGGTCCTCTCCAGGGGTGCCGTCATGGGCTGAAAGAAAAGAAATTACCAGGTTAGTAATTTTGAATTTTTTCAATTAACGATTAACGATAAACGATCTCCAACGATCGCAATAGCGGTTGCCTAATAATCGTTCGTTTTACTACACGGAAAGATTATCGGTTATATTGGAGCAACAAAATTCAAGAACAATCCCCTTTCAATTTGCGAATGAACAGGGAACGGCTAACGACATCTTATTCAAACGAACGATGTGCGAACGATGTGTAAAAGACAAACGATAAAAATAGATTCAAAACCTATTAAACGACCAGCGACCAATCGTTCGTCGTTTAATCGTTGTCTACTATTACACTTAAAGATAATCGTTCAAATACGACCGATTGAACGATTATTCGAATGATAATCGCTTCGTGTAATACCACCCTAAGGGTGGTATTACACGAAGCGATTTTTTTCAATTAACGATAAACGATCTCCAACGATCGCAATAGCGGTTGCCTAATAATCGTTCGTTTTACTACACGGAAAGATTATCGGTTATATTGGAGCAACAAAATTCAAGAACACTCCCCTTTCAATTTGCGAATGAACAGGGAACGGCTAACGACATCTTATTCAAACGAACGATGTGCGAACGATGTGTAAAAGACAAACGATAAAAATAGATTCAAAACCTATTAAACGACCAGCGACCAATCGTTCGTCGTTTAATCGTTGTCTACTATTACACTTAAAGATAATCGTTCAAATACGACCGATTGAACGATTATTCGAACGATAATCGCTTCGTGTAATACCACCCTAAGGCTGTGTTCACATCTGTGTTCAGAACCTCTAGTACAGATCAGTCTTATCTGCGGGAAGAATGCACTGTTCTTCTCATAAGAATGTTGGAAGCCACAGTGGACTACAGTGAGGTCAGTCATGCTCTGCTGGTTTCTGTTGGGTGACTGATCTTGAATTCTGTTTCTTACCTGTGTGATAGAATGAAGCTCTCTATAATATATGCAGCATATTCTGGTATATGTCTATTGATAATATGGTAATATTGCAGTACTTTCAGAGGCCTGCTAGGTTGGAGCCCACCAGTGCTTTCCATTATGGATGCATTTAGGCAGGGCCGGCGTCAGCACCCGGCTAAGTAGGGCAAATGCCGGGGCCCCCAGCTCCTCTAGGGGCCCACTCCCGTTTGTTACTACATTTTTTTTGTTAGTAAAAAAGAAAAAAAAGTGTAGTAACAAAGAGGACTGGGCCCCTAGAGGCCGCATGTGACAGTTAGGGGCCACGCCGATACATACTGGGGCCCCCGAGCACCTGTCTTCCATCACAAATCTTCCCTACAGCCGAGTAGGAAAGAGGACCTTTGAGTCTGAAGGACCTTTGATGATGTCACGGGTCATGTGATCGGACACATGACCTGATAGAGGGCAGCAGGTAGGCTCTGCAAACTAAGTGTCCTGTATGTGCTGGTTCTTCTACTTGTTTTGTGTATAGAGGTCCTGCTGTAATATATCTATATCTATTACAGCAGGATATATATATATTACAGCAGGACCTCTATACACAAAACAACTAGATATCTGTATCTATCTATCTCCTATCTATCTATCTATCTCCTATCTATCTATCTATCTATCTATTTCCCTATCTCCTATCTATCTATCTATCTCCTATCTATCTATCTATCTATCTATCTATCTCCTATCTATCTATCTATCTATCTATCTATCTATCTCCTATCTATCTATCTATCTATCTATCTATCTATCTATCTCCTATCTATCTATCTATCTATCTATCTATCTATCTATCTCCTATCTATCTATCTATCTATCTATCTATCTATCTATCTATCTCCTATCTATCTATCTTCTATCTATCTATCTATCTATCTATCTATCTATCTATCTATCTATCTATCTATTTCCCTATCTCCTATCTATCATATGAACATGGTGAGACCTCTAGTTCTCCTATATTCAGGCCCTGCAGTGATATACAGTGTGTGTGTGTGTGTGTGTGTATATATATATATATATATATATATATATATATATATATATATATATATATATATACATACACACACACACTGTATATCACTGCAGGGCCTGAATATAGGAGAACTAGAGGTCTCACCATGTTCATATTATAAATAAATATATATAATGCTGGTGCTGCTAGTTCTCTAGTATACAGCTCCTGCTCTGTGTGTGTGTATGTATATATATACACACACACACACACAGAAGGAGCTGTATACTAGAGAACTAGCAGCACCAGCATGATATATATATATATAATCCTGTGACTGGGTCTGACTCCTCCAGAGTCCTGACTACTGCAGAGATCAGGAGATACAGGAGGAGAAAGATATGCAGCAGCCGCATGTTTCTTCTGCTGCAAATCTTTCCTCGCCTGTCTCTCCATGATTTGCTCCTCAAAGGGGCCCGCCGAGGCTCTGTCGCCCAAGGGCCCACAAAAAGCTGGAGCCGGCCCTGCATTTAGGGAGTGTGGAGCGGCAGACACAGGGCTCAGCACATATTTCAGTGAGGTTTGGTGATCATGTGCTTCATGTTGATACATACTGTGTATGTTAAATGCATTCTAAAATCCACATGGTCTTTGAGGGAGGATGAGTGTGCCGTGTGCGCTGTATTTCTCCAGCTTGGTGGTTTTCTCAGCTGTTTGTTTTCCCTGAAAGGAGACTTATTGGTGTTTCGGAATGGACCATCCAAAGACAATATTTTATCAGCTGTTATTTTGTGCTTCTGCAAAGTTGTCCGTCACCCTTTACATACTATAGCCACTTATGTCTGTCACAATTCTAGATGTTGTGTCCTGCTTTTGTTGTTGATTTTTTTTTGGCTTAGTGATCCCTTGTCAAGAAAATCCAATAACAATAAAACATTGCTAATAATAAGTTTCATTCTAGCTGTATGTAGATATAATTATTTGTAAATCTTCTTAATTATTTGTAAATCTTCTCATTTATGTGCAACAGCTCAGACACAGGTCAGGGTATCCTCACAAGTAGAGATAAGTAAACCTCAGTAAGTTTGAGTTTGTGCAAACCCGAACGCTTGATATTTGAATCTCGGTGGATGCAGCTGTCTGTGTCCATATTTTCTAGGCAGCCCTAGGGTTGCATCCAACTTCTTCAGTCACCATTGCTGCATCCAGCTTCTCCAGCCACCAGGGTTGACACCACCGGATTCTCTGCATACTGGAAACCGTTTTCATCATGGTGTCTGGCATTTTACTGGACAAAAGAGCAATGCATGTTACCCCCTTTTTTTTTTTTTTTTTTTTTCTCGAGGAAATTGCTAACATTATCTCCAATGTAGATGTAAGCCGAGACTTAGTCTACTATTCCACACAATCCCCCCCCCCCCTCCACCCCCATAATCATGCATGCTCAGCCAACCATGGATGTACTCTTTATGGTTAGAGAGAAGAAAGAAGCTGTCAGACACCCCTGACAGCAGTTTATCTTGTTTGATAACAAAAGAATCAAGCATGTTGAAATTCAGCATGCCTGCCCTTTCTTGGCCCAAACATCTGCCATGAGTATTAAGGTGTGACACCCCCATATACATTAGATGGTCCTGACTAAATCAGCAGGTTTGGCTAACACTCATCTGATGTCTAAAACCACTTACAGGCTTGGTTCACACTCTAATACAGTAACACAGAGCCTATAGTATATTTCTTTAGTATGGGGCCATATAGCATTCCTCCAATAGTCCTCTATATATGTAAGCTAATAGAGGTATAGGAAAAGGCCCGAGCCATAATATTCCTTAGGGATTGGTGTGTATCATGGTGCCATCTGCCGAAATATCCTTTTTGTCAAAAATACCATTGCCCTTACAATGTCAGTGGGGTCTATAGGGATTTGTCTGTATCCTTTTAAAGTTGATGTAGCATATCCATTATAAATGTGGACTAATGTGAACAGAGCCTTACCTAGCTCTAAAACACCATTCTCAATGTACCAAATGAAGCTGAATAATTACCAGATTCTCATAGTATTATCTCTTTTTGAAGTTCCTTCCTAAATAGGAAAGGCAAAGAAACTAAGGCACTAGGTGTTAAGAAAGTGCGTAAATTCACTTTCCCGATATAAACCTGCCATGCTGAGAAAAAATGTTGTGAATTGGGTTTCACATAGAAGATGACTCAGTAACGTGTTGTCATCAGCTCATCGCCTACATATAAAGATCATCACGAGAAATGCCGAAACATTCCTGCCCAGCTGAACGTGCAAAGTGAACTATTGACACCAGGCCAGCGTCATGCACCAGGAGCGCCCTTGGAATCACTGTAATTCAATCAATAGCCCTACATAATGGGGACAGGGATTCCTTCTCTCCAGCTGTCACCGCCCTGGCCGTGGAGAGATTTCTGAATTATGGGACTATTATTTTCAGCTCTAAACAATTGTGTATGTGTTTGCTATGAGCTAGCAGGGAGACCTTCTGATTCTTGTCTGCAATAGACCCACAACATCTCACCTCCAGGTGCCCGGACAATGCACAATGTGTGTGTAGATGGGTATGTATACAATCCACTTCAGTAATCAGTTTTCATTAAAGAAATGTCCTGATGGTAATTTGCAGCAGCATCACAAGCCATCTCTTTATAGAAACAAGGCCCAGCATCAGCATATTGGAGCAGTATTAAAGATCTATTTAGCCCAGCCTTTTTGCCTAAATGCATTGAGAAGGATGGTGTTTGGGTCAAATATTCTGCCTCGCTGTCTCATTTAGTCATTTATTAACCGTTTCTGATAACTAAAATTTGTGAGAAGCAGTTCTAGGTCTGATACTAGCAACAAGAGGGTGTCTAAGTATGGTGTGCCAGTAATAATACCTCTCTTCACCTTTACGTTTATTCTGAAAGTGAATTTCTTGCGTCATGATCACGTGAGACTATTGTCTGGCATTCTCTTGGATGAATAGGAGGTGAATATACTGTTGGCGGGTTATCGTACAGTACATAGAGCTGCATTATTCCTAGCTCAGGTGCTGGGAGGTAAGCCAGTTAATAGAAGAAGTTAGACAGTCCCCTCCCTTATGCTTAGTAACAGATTACATGGGTGTGCACCGCTCACTTTTCACAAAGAAAGCTGTTCAGTGCAGACCTAACTCTCTGCGTAAGATAACAATGACAGCTCATATATATATAGCTCCGTTTTAAAGTGGCTTTTACTTTAGGGTCTCAAAAAAAGAAGAAAACCTGAGGACTTCTGGATGAAACAAAGGCTGCACCCGGTAAGAACTTGTCCTCCATGCTACTAGATGTGGAGACATCTGCTCCGCTAGCCTGGGAGCGTGCACCATGCTCAGTGCAGCACTTGTGCCTGGTTTTCCTTGTGTCAGGAAAGCAGATCCTCCTTTTCCAGCCCGGACACTATTCCAGCCCCTTTCAGAGGCCGGCTCACAACTGCACTGGATTTCTCACTAGAAAAGAACTCTCCAATTTTTGCCTGTTTTTTTTCCTGCTCTGAGACTTCCAAAGCTGGGAGAGGCACTTCCCACTCCTTCTCCTTTTCTGACATGTTCGCTCATATAGAAGTACTGTGAAGTGTTTTTTTTGGAGACTGGAACCCTGGCTTACTGAAGATGCAAAATAGGACAGGCACAGCCAAAAGTGTTAAGAAAGAACTGGTGATCGAGTCCCCTCAACAGTATAAGGATGCTGCTGCAGCTGCCGCTGCTCTGGAGGCTGAATTGGAGGCAGAAAGGCACACACCAGAGCTGGTAAGGGCAGACTATAGCTGGGATGGACAGGACTCAAAAGACCTATGATGCTGTATCTGACAGCGCTGACAGCTACTGACAATGATTACAGATGGTAGGGATAGGTGGGGCGTTCCCTGCTTCTTAAAGGAATTATATGTTTGTTTTATAAGAATTGGACCTGGATGATGCTTCTGTAGTTGTCTATGGTTTAGTTTACATGTACTTCTGGTGTATGGTTTAAGCCTTGTATCTGTATAATGTTATTGATCACTAATGTTCTTGTGACGACAGCGTGTAATGTTGTAGATCACATTCTTTACTTAGCTGGTAATAGGTATGTGCATTATTTATAAGGTGTGAGGGTCAGGATATCCCTTTAATAGCCGTGACAAGTGATTTGTGTCGGTAAGATCTGGGATTGCCCTCTGCTTGCTAGATTTGACTGCAAGAAGTTATCAATTCGCTTAGGCTGGCCGGGCTGCGACGTATTAAAGGGCCACAAGAGGGTCCACAATGTCATGACCTCTCATCACTGTGGTGAAACTAAGGGGTCCTATTGTATGTCTAGTGTTAGTGGGGTAGTACAATATTAAGATCTCTAAATCCTTAAATTAACACATTACATACTAATTTCAGTGACTATATATATATATATATATATATATATATATATATATATATATATATATTTATATCAGTACAGTATTAGTCTATCCTACTGTAGTAGACTGTACTTCAGATACCAGTCACTCCCCCCCCCCCCCCCAAGTCCAGGCTTATATTACTGGCATGTTTTAGTGCATTTGGCATGTTGTAAAATGACAACACTTGTTGAAGATGGGGGATGGGGTGGAGCAGAAGTTGGACTGTCTAGTAATGTGAGAATGAACTCTGTAATATGGGAGTTAGTACATTAATGTGGCCAGATATGTTTTTTTGGGGGGGTCGGGGTTATAACCTTGGTATGGTCCTTATAGTCTCACTTGCTGGATTATCTGAAATACGTTAGGTGTATGGATAAGACTTTGAGCAGCAGTAAAAAAGCAATGAAGGTGTAGATTTTCTGCAGAGAATCTGGTTTTGCCTCTTCATGTGTCAGCAATGTGGCTATTTCCTCGAAGTCTGTAGAGTAGGTGGCTGGCATGGAGATGGATACTGTATAGCTCAGCTAGTCACACAGTCTTGTTATCTTCTTCTTCTTAGGGAAGTGATGCCATAAATCTACAGGGAATTTCAGATAGTAAGATATATTTGATATAGCTAAGATGAGTTCACTTTAAGCAAGTCTAGTTGTCACATTAGTTCTTGCTGTGATTTGTAGTCCATGTCACCTGTAGCTATGACTCATGACTATTATGTACTGTCATTGTCACAGGCATTTGTGATCTGTTGTAACCTTGTTTTATGGGAACTTCCAAAGCTGTTAGAGCACTTTACACAAGTGATAATTTGGGATACACCTCTTTCTTGTGTAGTGACTAGGCCTAATACATCAGGTGAATATTATGATCAGTGCAGCCCAGTTTCATTGCCATCTGACATCCAGCTCCTTTATGAGAGGCTCAGGCTGCTTCTCCATCTCCCCCCATACTTTACACTGCAGCTTTCACTCTCCAGAACACACTGTACTGATGTGGGCTTTTATTGCAGATAAATGCAGTTTTTAAATTGTCAATTGTCATCTGATTTTGCAGGTAAACAGCATTTTACATATAAAAATTGTAGAACGTTAAAATGTGCTGATTTGCAGGAAGACCACATGTGTGTGTTTGCCTTTTGGGCACATTGCAGTCACTACATGCGGTCTTGGGCCTTGTTTGCATTGTGTTTGTCATATACAGTGAGAAAGCTCTTACCTGTACAGTTACATTTGTCCATTGTTCACCTTATATAGGATTATTTAATAGATTAACTCCTATTCCTTGACAAGACATACAGTAAAAAATTATATTCTGATTCACTGGGAGACCTCTTTATATGTAAACTTATCTATCAGAAGGCCTTGTGTGAACAGAGCCTTACCTGGACTATGAAAAGCTGCTTGAGTGAATAAGGAGCGGCTCTCATATGTCACTATTTTCTAAATAGAGAAAGCAAAATGCCATAAACAAAGAATAAAGTGAGCTTGGAACGCTTTCCCCCGGCATTCAGGAACCATGTGGAAAGATGTGATATGTCCAATGAATGTATCCCCACGCCCTGGATTTCACCTTCTATGCACATTGTGCAAATCTATTCCACATCTGTGTGAAAACAGTTTCATGTCACCGGTCCAATATTTTTCGGAGTGAGGAGGGGGATATCCTGAGAGATCAGCTATCTCTTCTAGTGAAGTAGTGACACAGCCTCTGCTATACCTCATACACTCAGGAACATGTTAGGTTCTGGCCTTGAACTTGTGGTGAGGGGAATTGTAGCCTCAGTGGGGGGAGCAGGAGGAATCCAGCTTGTTCTGAGAAATCGTATGACTTATATGTACTTTTATTTATTTATGTTGTATTATAGCACATTCTACATCCTATCACTATGCAGCCCTATATTAACCGTGTGTTATTTGGCTGCCTGGAGTAGGTCTTTATTCTCTTTATCATGTAGTGCTTATACAAAGAGGTTTCCCCTTGGCGTCTTAGGTCAACAGAGGAATATATGTGATCTAAGAACAGTTCTTTGCTTCCTCAGGCCCTCGTAGGTCACACAAAGTACATCATTTAAAGTTTGGGGAAAATGTAGTGGAGTAGGCAACTCCATTGTATCCCTTCTTGCCCCATGTGGCAGATAATAGAAATAGACCCTGTGATCTACATTGTAGCATAGTGACTGGCTTTCCAGTTGTTGTTGGCATGCCCTATTTTTCTAGCCTACTCCAATATAAACAATGAAATCTAATCTTTATTTCACCCAGTGCTTTGTCAGTACCCCTCTGTTTAGGGCACACGCCAGCTGCTACTTGAGACAAAATATTACATAACCGGATTAAGGGGAGAACTGTTAGGGTGTCTGTTTTACTGCTGGGACATGAAGCTGCTGTTATCAAGTGACCTTACTAAAAAGTGCAAGGATTAAGTGTTTCGCTCTGAGGAGCAGAATTATCTATAAAGTGCCTGCAGAGATGAGCAGAAATACCAACCTTTTTAAGGTTCTGAAAATGGAGTGAATATCATTTCCTTTGAGTGTCTTGAAATAGCTTATAGTCGGAAGTCTGTGTGCCATATGTCTTTGTGATGGGTTTTAATTTGTAAAAATTAAAATTCTAGTGTATAATATTGTGGTTTGGATATGAAATGGTAAGAGCGACTTCCCATATACATACCCGAGTACAGCGAATCCACTTGAAAGATGACAAAAAGAGCAATTCATCTCTGCTTTAATATGGATTCTGTTAAAGGCCTGCCCAATTGATGCCCTGCTGCCGGGTTGTTACATTACCTGCCCGCCCTCCGGCCTGCCTCTCAGGATCCTGGATCCAGCTCAGCTAATCAGTGGCTGCGGCAGGACAGCACACCGATTGGCTAAGATGACATCGGCGAGCCAGAGTAGCAGGCCGGAGGGGAGGGTTGGTAACGTATAAGCACAGCAGTGGTGCATTAATTGGGCAGGGGCTACATTCTCACGGAATGTAGAGCCATAGGAAATGACAGGACATAGCATCACAGCAGATTCCATTGTGAAACTCGCAGGGTAAAATTTGCTTCAATGTGGTATGTGTGCAACTGGCCATATGGGTTATCCAGCATTAGAAAAACATGGCCACTTTCTTCCAGAGACACAGCCACTCTTGTCTCCAGTTCAGGTGTGATTTGCAATTAAGCTCCATTCACTTCAATGGAACGGAGTTGCAGAACCCCACCCAAACTGGAGACAAGAGTTGTGCTGTCTGTGGAAAAAATTGGCTATGTTTTTTTTTTTAATGCTGAATAACCCCTTTAAGAATTATAGAAATTAAAGGGAGCCTGTCAGCACCTGGGCCCTTTCTGAGGGTGCTGAATTGTGTTGTAGTTGGCAGGCCCCTAGTGAGCATGGTACCATTTGGTAATTTGTCCATGGAGTGGACTATGCACAATCTCAGGTCTCATACTGTAATGAAGGGTCAAAGAAAATTTGACTCTGTGTTTGTGCCGTACAGTGGAACACCTCGCCACAGCTTTCTCCTCCCTTTTCATGATCTTTTACAAGGAAGTAATTGTGTTGCAGAATCACAATGAGCAGAAGAGGTGAGCATATGAGAACAGCCACCTTCCTAGCCGCACACTCGCCAACAACCAGGGCCTTGGGGTTCCTGACCCTTTGTGAAGCAATAGCAATGACATAATAGGTCATAATACTTATTTACCCATAACCGCTTGACTGGTTTGCTTTTACTGCTTTGCCAGGATCCAGTTGTGTTCTGTATTCTTACTCTTCTGGGTCTGTGCTTTTCATTAAAGCATTGTAATTCGTGGAAAGGCATGGCATTTTGAGGGATGTGTAAGCCTTACTGTTTTATGGAAACAGGATCTATGTGTTTCCTTTTGATTGTTCCGTCTTTTCAGTGTTTGTAATGGCAAGAGACATCTTTTCCATGGATGTTGTTTACATTACTTCATTTGCCAATATGTCAGAAAAAGTGTGTGCGATGATGAACATGATGGCTTTTGTAACTGGCAACTTTTTATTTATACCTCAGTGTCTTTCAGCAAGTGTTTTTAGATGATCTCTACACTGGATCTATGGAGTGGGATTAAAAAATCTTCCTGTGGGACAGTCTCCACAATCATTTATTACTAGAGCTGAGCGAACCTGGAGCATGCTCGAGTCCATCCGAACCTGAACTTTTGGCATTTGATTAGCAGTGGCTGCTGAAGTTGGATAAAGCCCTAAGGCTATGTGGAAAACATGGATATAGTCATTGGCTGTATCCATGTTTTCCAGACAACCTTAGAGCTTTATCCAACTTCAGCAGCCACCACTAATCAAATGCCGATCGTTTGGGTTCGGATGGACTCGAACCCGAACCCGGTTCGCTCATCTCTATTTATTACCTAATTCTTGTATAAAATATAAAACTGCCATCCAGCTTTTGCAAAATGTATATTTGTATCTATATGTGTGTATTGTAAATATGATATATGTGACATACACCATCATTATCCTTAAAAGTGTATGGGTAGGATGAAATCAACTTTTATTATTCCATTAAGGATCTAATGATATCATAGTAATGGGCAGCAATACTAGAAAGAAAAGAAACAGTGTGCAGCGCACATTGTGTAAAAATGCAGCTTGCATAGAAATAAGAAAGTGGAATACTGGTGGTGCTCACCTTGGGCAGTCGTGCTATGAGCCACCAATGACTTTTATTAGTCGTCTGCTGCCCTTCCAAGTACTCGAGCAATTAGGTAGAGGAATCAGAGAAAGATGGGAACAGTCAAAGGGCCGATGTGTGGAGTTTTTCTTGGAGGATTAGGCACTGCACGGCATGTCCAAGAACCTTATCAAAAAAGGATAGGAGTCGTAGGAGGTCTAATAAAACCATATTTATTTATTTATTTATTTAATGGGCAGCAGTGGCATTTGTAGACACCTATGTTTTTGTTATCTGTAAAAATAAAGAGCGAAAGGGCTGTATGTCCTCACTGTAAGGCTGCGTTCACACTACGTATATTTCAGTCAGTATTGCAACCAAAACCAGGAGTGGATTAAAAACACAGAAAGGATCTGTTCACACAACGTTGAAATTGAGTGGATGGCTGCCATTTAATGGCAAATATTTGCTGTTATTTTAGAATGGCTGTTATATTGAAATAATGGGAGTTATTTACTGTTATATGGCGGCCATCCTTTCTGTGTTTTTAATCCACTCCTGGTTTTGGTTGCAATACTGACTGAAATATACGTAGTGTGAATGCAGCCTAATAACGTATACTAGCCCTTCTGCACACGTATGAGATCGGGTGTGGGGTAGGAAGCTTAATATCAGGGATTAATGGTACTGTTTATTTCCATGCACAGGCTGACCAAGAAGGTTGTTCCAATGGTTAATGTATGGTTGTCTTGTCTAACCTGTCCAACCTTTAGCCATGATATCCCAATGCATATTTTTATAGTATGGCTTTAAAGTCTGTGGTCATCTTCTTCCCTGCCTACTAATACTGGGAAAGCAGACGGAGTCAAAGCTGCTAATGGCAGAGCCCAAACTCTTGGGGGTAAAAACTTGTGTGATTTCTATAACCTGTTGGTTATTTTCTATAGCCAAGGGTATGCTTTTTGCTACTTTGACTGCTTGTATCAATGAAAACTTCTTAGTAGATTTTGCAGTGTACTCCTCACTTAGCGCCTAACATAACGTATCTGAAAGTGCTCTGCGCCTTATAGAATTGTGAAGAGGTGGCTTAATCTAGAATACCAGTGGTGCCAATGATTATGCTAGTGAAGCCTGCAGTAATTTTACTCCCTACCCCTGTAGGAAATGGTTAGGTTTTTAGGGTAGAGGTCCTGTGGCCTTCCTTATTTTGAATGTGGAAGAGACCTCTCCATATGAACACATACATGTGTTTTTCGTTTTTTTTTTTTTAAGTTCTGTCACCAGCTGTTCAGGAAGGTCATGTACAGCCGCAGCTGTCTTCAAAGCTATCCTGCACTGAGCATTTCCTTGAGAGAGAAGGTGGGAAATCTCGATTAAAATGCTGACCACTGATGTAGAACAGTCTTGATAACAGCTTTATTGTTACATCTTTTTACTATAGCTCAAGAATATGCGCTATAATTTGAGATTTACAATATATATAAGAATACATATAAGGGCAGTATAATAAAATGTAGCAAAGCTCCAGAATTCTGCTGAAATGGGAATATTATATTTATATTTGTTTGACAAGCTGGATGGGGGAACAGTGTTAGGATGTTCTGCCATGTTGGCACCTATGGCCACCTTGTTGGCCAGTGTGGAAGCATGAGCAGTTTATGACAGACATGTTCCAGTTCTTTGTACGTTTTGGATACATTTTTGAATTTATACGTCATTTAACTGGGTTGTGATAGTCCATGTTTTTATAAATACAGTCACAAAAATGTGCAGGAAATAAAATTTAAAGGAAATCTGTCCTGTATATCACAGTTCAAACTGCTGACACTGTTAAATAGCTGTTAGGTCAGGGAGACACATGGTACATTTCATATATTCAGCTGTGCTTCTGAAACCTAGAAAAGGCTACTTCTTTTTAGATGAGAAATGGGCAGTTCTTAAAGGACACCTGTCACCCTCCCGTCGCGGAGTCCCGCTCCCGGGACGGAGATATCCTGGTCAGAAGCCGGCACACGCTGTGGAGATAGGTCCGGCGTCCATAGAGAATGAGTGGAGCCGTGCGCGCGCTGCAGAGATGTGTCCGGCTCCATTAATTCTCTATGGGCGCCAGACCTATCTCCAGAGCGCACGCACCGGCTTCTGACCATTATATCTCTGTCCCCGGAGCGGGACTCGGCCATATGAGGTAAGTATAAGGGGATCTAGCAGGGGGTTTGGAGCCTGTCACCCCGGCACGGAGTCCTCTTTAAGCCCAGAAAGTTTAGACTTGTGTGTATTATCAGAGATATTAATTTGATACATCACAGCAATTCTTGATGCATCTTATGTTGTGATATTCCTACAAATAGTATGGGCTCTTATGGTGCGTCTTATGGTGATTTATCTGACAGAATTTTGAAGCCAAAGCCCGGAATAAATTTGAAAAAAAAAGAAAAATCTAAGTCTTTCCTTTATGACCTGTTCTTTGTTTATAGTCTCTTCCTGGCTTTGCCTTAAAAAATCTGATAATCTTTCTGTGTAAATGCGCCCTTAGTTTGGAAGGGGATCGCTTCCTGTCCTTTCCTACTATGGCACCTTGTCTGATTAAGGATTTCTTTTGAATATTTCTTCTGTTTGGTATTAACTTGGGTAGGAGAATAGTTTTGCATATTGAAGGTATAAATTTGTAATTTTGACTGGTTCTCCTCCATGTTTTAAGTTTTAGCTCCATGAAAGAATTTTTTAAATCTGAGAGTTTAAGTTGTATTATATTTGGAATTCTATGTAATGAGGGATAAGTCCATGTCTGTGAAATCTAGTTTGATATATATACACATTTGTTCTTAGTAAGCTGCACCATTCCAGTACTCGGGTTAGATGGATGGGCCATGCCACCCTCTGGGATTGCTCTCCTAGAGAAATGAATTGGTCATTGAAGAGGTTATCCTATCTCTTGTTTTTCAGGTCAGTCCCGCTCTCTCTTCCTGGTTCAGCACAGGGGAATGGGATGCAGCTTAAAGGGGTTGTCCAGCGAAAATCTTTTTCTTTCAAATCAACTGGTGTCAGAAAGTTATATAGATTTGTAATCTACTTCTATTAATAAATCTCAAGTCTTCCCATACTTATTAGCTGCTGTATGTCATGCAGGAAATGTTGTTTTATTTTCAGTCTGACACAGTGCTCTCTGCTGACATCTCTGGCCGAGACCGGAACTGTCCAGAGCAGGAGAGGTTTTCTATAGGGAGTCATAGAAAACTGAGACAGAGTTCCTGTCTTGGCCAGAGATGTCAGCAGAGAGCACTGTGTCAGACTGAAAATAAAACAACATTTCCTGCATGATATACAGCAGCTAATACGTATGGTAAGACTTGAGTTTTTTTTTATAAAAGTAAATTACAAATCTATATAACTTTCTGACACCAGTTGATTTACAAAAAAAAAAGATTTTAGCTGGAGTTCCCCTTTTAATGAGCTTGGCTTTTCTGGGTCTCCCTCTGGCATTACACATGTCTCCAGAGACAATCCAAGCCCGGGACTCATATGGGATCTCAGAGGGACACATAAGTGATAACATACTTGCCTGGTCCTGACCACCCTTCCCATCACTGCCCCGGCCACTGCTCGCATAGCAGATAGTGGTGGTCAGGATCCTAGGTAACTGCTGTCAGCATGACAGCAAGACATTTCCCATCACTGAACAAAAGTTAAGGTGATGGGAATACCCCTTTAATTAGTGATGGTCCGAACCGAGTTCGGTTCGGGTTCGTACGCCATAGGCTGTATCCCAGTTTTCAAGGCGTTACTCCCGCTGGATCCGCCTGCTCCATGGAGCGGGCAGACAGCGGGAATCTGCTGCCGAGCGTTCGGGTTCATACGAACCCGAACCTCGGCAGGTTCGGACCATCCCTTCCTTTAATGATTTTAGATGAAGTACAAATTGTTCAGTGTCTGCCTTTTTTGCAGGTCTTTTTCAATTTTTTTTGTAGACTGGAAAGTAAATTTGGAATAATCTATGCCAATTTTTGCTTGGTTTCATTCAGTTGAGGTGGTCTATGCTATTTTGAAAGGCTAATTTCTCATTAAGGGTGTGTTCACACCTACAGGATCCGCAGCAGATTTGATGGTGCTGATTTGATGCTGTGTTCAGTTATTTAAATGAAATCTGCTGCGGATCCGGTAAGTGTGAACGTACGCTAACTCTTCCAAATAGCTCACCGTATTAATACTGTAGATACCATTAAGTCCCTGCTTGGGACTCAATTTCCTGCTGCCAGTCAAGAAGAGAAAGGGATGGAGCGAAGTGAGGCAATATTCCAGCTTTCAGCAGTTCAGGGGCTTGGAAAAGACTCTTTGACTCTTTGTACAAGAGAATTAAAGCATTTTTCTACATTCCGGCAGCACAGCTTTATATATGTGCGGTACCATGTGTCTCCTTGGCATAAAAGCTATGTAACGGTGTCAGCAGTTTGGAACATAAATTACAGCTGACAGATTCCCTTTAAAACAATTAGTACATTTCATTGAGTAAACAGCAAATACTTGGTTGTACCCTTGATGTCCATTTTATACAGTAGAAGTGAATGGTGTAGAACCTGTTTCCCCACAATGGTGTCTAAATAATGGTGTTGATGTGAAGTAAGATCCTCCGGCTTTCAGAATGTGAGCACCTATGGACATTACTGGGCCTTGCCTATCAAGGAGTTAAATATAAAAAAAAATAGTATTTTTGTTTGAATACTAATGTTCCTATAGTATTACAGAAAATGATCACCCACTTCCCTCTCACAGATGGATAGTGCTCCTTCCTTTACGTTGTTAGTTACATCCTCTCATCCACTGTTTGATGACAGATCCTTGTAATGTGACAAAAAGCTGAATGAAAATTAGCTACAAAATTTAAAAATAAAATTTTTTAAAATTATTGCCACAGTATTATATGATGAATGCTAGAGTCTGTTATCCATGAGACCATTATGGTGTATTTACACATACATCTTCATTCATCCTATTCATTTGATTTAAAAACTGTAATTTATATACAGTATTGATATATATTCAACTAAGGTTTTAGAATACCTTACCTTGTACCTACAGCCAATGCTTTCTAAATATTACAGAAAGTTATAGATTGGTGTGAACTACTCCTACCTTTTATTGGTAGAGCTAGCCTGGTTAAATGCCCCATCTTCTCCATTTACAGTGCTCCATTGTCCTAATTAAGGGTTGTCCCTCAAAGGGGTATTCAGTCTACAGCTTCAATCGTGCGCCAGTCAGTGAGATCAGGACTTGCTCTCCGTACCTGTACAAGGCACAGTAAATCCATGCGGCCATTAACATGCATTGTTGTTGGCTGTACATCTCCGGTTTACACAGAGAAATGTGCAGCAGATAAAGAGAAATCTTATGGCGGCAGAAAAGATCAAATCGGCTGACGTGCAGGCTGATCTCTGGTCCTTTTACACAGGCCTTTGTAGAAGGGTCTTGACTTTCTACCTGGTTATAAACACCCATGAGGTGAAGATTTGAAGGGTGTGTAGTGGACAATCCAAAGGGCCAAGATAGAAGAAGTGGTAGATGCACAAGGAAAGACCAGACTTTCCATCAGTCAGTCACCACTTAACCAAGAAGCAAGGGCATCTCCGTTTCTGAACTCCACAACCAAGTGCATGGGACTGCATCTCTGAGTGAAAACTTTCGAACCTTTTGCGTTATTCCAGCTGGTGTAGGGGCCACTTCATAGTAGCTTCTATCAGTTTCTATAAATTTGATATGCTGTTATGACTCGTAGCCAGTTGTTGACTGTTATACCTGGTCCATTGAAAAAGCTTGTGACATCATACATTTACATCAGAGTAGGTCTGAGTGCTGAGATCCACCATGATCACTAAAATAAGCCGGCAGGAGCGCTCAGCTGAACAATGCACCAGTTTGTTTCCATTCAGCACTGCCTATCTTTCTCCAGAAAGCCGAGAGTGTGGAGTATGGATTTATCCAAAGTCAATGGCTTAGGGCCCCATTACATGACCAAAGCTGCTGTGTTAAGGAGTACCTGTAAAGAGAGAAAGTGCTGTGTAAGCCTTGGGGATACACAGCTTGTTTTTAAACCTTTTTTGAACAAGAGAAACACTTTATAATCTGCAGAATCAGGCTGCTTCAGCCAGACATTGCTTTGTATAATAAAGGCAACAATCAGCTGAGGAGCTGATTATGGAACGATAATCGTTACTTATGATTGTAATTGCGATCGTTTTTCTTCGCTATTGCATTCGTATCTATTGCGAACGACCGAACGATGTCTTATTCAATGCGAACGTTTTGCGAACGAGCAACGATAAAAATAGGTCCAGGTCTTATAAAACGATCAACGATTTCTCGTTCGGTCGTTAATCGTTAACTGCAATGAAATAGTTTTGTTGTATGTAAATCTTTATTTTTAGGTTTCACAATCCCAGCCTAAATTTCAGTAAATGAATTAGAAGGAAAGACATAAATGGATGGTATAGCAAGGCCTAGTCCACAGGCAGTTCTCTGGCTATAAACCCACAATCTAGCCTTGTAAGGGAATTTTATGTCAGACCCCTGAATAAACAGGCAACAAGCTATTATATTTGTGAGTACAAAACATGGGAACAGTGCCCAAGTGGTAATAGGGAACAGAAGAGTGGAAGGCGAGGCCTTCACAAGATGAATGGGAAGAGGGGGGAATTGGGAAGACAATAATAATGAACAAGTAAGAGAAAATGAGTAAAAGGAGATACAACCCAAGGCCACATTGACAAAAGGATATACAACCTACTGCCAAGACCACCTTGCCGAAAAAGATATACAACCTACACCCAAGGCCGTCTTGCCGAAAAGGAGATACAACCTACACCCAAGGCCATCAGAGGGGATGGTACATTTATATTGTATTTTCCAGCAGCATCATTCACTTATATCTTTAGGAATATTACTTCCCCTTCCTAACATGGTATTATGGGATATTGAGTGGCATTTAAAGGAGGCATTGCACTATGGTAGAATGATCCATACAATAGTTTTTGTAGCTTTTGAATCTGCATAACCTTTAATGCAAGTTTCGTCCTTTTTAAGAAGAGTAGACAAAAAGGCAGCTGGCCATGTTCACACTCACTGTTTTTATTAAGCCAATTTCAACTAAATCCACTGTCTGAAATGTTATTTTTGAGCATCTACTATGTTTTCTAACCATTTTTACCAGTTTTTTTTTTTTTAACCTCAATTAGGAAAAAGCCAAAAGTTTGAATATTGGTGGCAGTCTGTAGGTGGCAGTCTGTAATGTGCATATTGGTATATTATTTAGGAAGGTGTGACTATATCATTATATCAGCTAATAGCTAGTATACACTATAGCCAATGCAGGGTGGAGAGAGAGCACATTTGAGTATAAACAGCTTTTTTTTTTTTTTTTTTTTTTTTGCATATATTCCCAGTTGCATGCATGGAAGTGTCCCTCAAAAGATTGTTCAGTCATTGATGTTAAAAGAAGGAAATAAAAATCTCAAAAACCGTAGTGACCCTTTTAATTTATAAATGTGGAAATGGGTGGTATTTTCCATTAACATCTGCTCCCTATTTGACAAGTCCCTTGTGCAAAGAGGAGAATGGCTTAAGGAATCCAAGAGGAAGTTTGTTTCTAATTTTGTTCCTCTCTTCACTTTTCGGGTGTGATCCTGCCATGAACTCTCCATAATAATATGAAGATTGCTGGATTGAAAGGGTCTCCATAGGTTTATGTTGTTATAATAATGTAGTTAATATAATTTTTCACACACAATTATTTATGGAGGCTGTTTCACATTATTTTATTGTACACCTGTAACCATGTTTTAGTAACTTAAACAACTCAGATTGAAAACATTATAAATAGGGATGAGCAAGTTTTCAGTAGTAGCAAAGTGCTTCACTAGGTACGTTGGCTAGCTTGTCAGCCTTTAAACTCTGTGCCGCTCCATTCCGCTCCACTCTGGGTGCCTGAAAAGCTTTTCCAGGCATCCGCAGCGGCACAGAGTTTAAAGGGAAACTATCAGCAAGTTATCCAGTGTTCATGCACAGGTTAATATGCTAACCATTAAAGTGGGGGAGGCAAAGTGTAGATCTGACTGCGGGAAGGGTGCATACAAAATAAAGCATGTCAGCATACAATGGGCATGTTAAGACATCACCTAAGGCCAGGGCCAATTCACAACACATTTTGGGACATAGTTTATTACACGTTCAAGTTGCAAAAAGTTACAGACACCCTATTGTATACCACATAGTCCCCTGATGGCGAACCTATGACACGCGTGTCAGCACTGACACGCGTAGCCATAGATGCTGACACACAGCCGCCATGCGGCCGCATAGGGAAAAGTGTGCTGAACTGCCTTGGAGCTTGTATACAGCCGCATACAAGCTCCAAGGCAGTTCAGCGTCCTTACAGTGCACCCTGACCCCACGTACTCCCCACCCCACATACCGCCTGAACGCAGCTACTGTGACGTCACCCGGCACAATCGCTGCGTACGGCCAGGACGGGGCGGGGCCGCGCTCCAGCTCCGCCTGCTCCTGCTCCTGCCTGCAGTGTCGTCTCCTGGTGCCACAGCATGATTCTGGACGGCAGCAGGATTGTAAGTGTTTGTGGGGAGGGATGGGGGTCAGGGGATGGGTCAGGTGATAAGTAAAGTTTGTGTTTGCGTGGGGAGGGATGGGGCCAGGTGGGGTATTGTATGTGTGGGGGAGGGAGGGAGCCAGGTGGGGTATTGTGTGTGTGTGTGTGGGGGGGGAGGGATGGGCCCAGGTGGGGTATTGTGTGGGAAGGGATGGAGCCAGGTGGGGTATTGTGAGTGGGAAGGGATGGAGCCAGGTGGGGTATTGTGTGTGTGTGGGAAGGGGCCAGGTGGGGTATTGTGTGTGGGAAGGGATGGGGCCAGGTGATGTATTGTGTGTGTGGGAAGGGGCCAGGTGGGGTATTGTGTGTGGGAAGGGATAGGGCCAGGTGGGGTGTGTGTGTGTGTGTGTGTGTGTGTGTGTGTGTGTGTGTGTGTGTGTGTGTGTGTGTGTAGGGGCCAGGTGGGGTATTGTGTGTGTGTGTGTGTGTGTGTGTGTGTGTGTGTGTGTGTGTGTGGGAAGGGATGGGGCCAGATGGGGTATTGTGTGGGAAGGGATGGGGCCAGGTGGGGTATTGTGTGTGGGAAGGGATGGGGCCAGGTGATGTATTGTGTGGGAAGGGATGGAGCCAGGTGGGGTATTGTGTGTGGGAAGGGATGGAGCCAGGTGGGGTATTGTGTGTGTGGGAAGGGGCCAGGTGGGGTATTGTGTGTGGGAAGGGATGGGGCCAGGTGATGTATTGTGTGGGAAGGGATGGAGCCAGGTGGGGTATTGTGTGTGGGAAGGGATGGAGCCAGGTCGGGTATTGTGTGTGTGTGTGTGTGGGAAGGGGCCAGGTGGGGTATTGTGTGTGGGAAGGGGCCAGGTGGGGTATTGTGTGTGGGAAGGGATGAGGCCAGGTGGGGTATTGTGTGTGTGTGTGTGTGTGTGTGTGTGTGGGAAGGGGCCAGGTGGGGTATTGTGTGTGTGTGTGTGTGTGTGTGTGTGGGAAGGGATGGGGCCAGATGGGGTATTGTGTGGGAAGGCATGGGGCCAGGTGGGGTAGTGTATGGGGAGGGATGAGGGTCAGGTGGGGTAGTGTATGGGGAGGGATGAGGGTCAGGTGGGGTAGTATGTGTTTGTGGTTTTTGGTTTACTTCACACAGTAATTATTATAATAGTTATTAATTATTAATAATAATAGTTATTTAAACTACAAATAACACAAAATTATGGTGTTTTTTCGCGAAGTGACACACCAACCGAGTTATACTCGTTTTTTGCCGAAAACACACACCGAGCTCAAAAGGTTGCCCATCACTGACATAGTCCCAAAACATAATGTATATGGGACCTAGATGGCAGTTAAAGTGTCCCCGTTATTATAACTTTCAAAATCTAAATCAACAGTAGATGTGATATAAAGCAAGTTTGCAACATACATTCATTATTTTTTGTTGACATCATGCTGTGAAACAAAGCTGAACTTACCAGAAATCCAGGTCCAGTCTTCTGAAGGCAGATTTTCTGACTTGTGCTGGTTGGAAAAAAAACAGACTAAACACAGGAATTCTGGCCAGTACAGAGAGTCCCAGCTCAATGTGTCCATCAGTCACATGACTGCCTTCTCTCTGTGAGCGCTCAGATGGCTGGGAAACACAGGACTTCCTGTTTTCTGACTTTTTTTCCTCAAAAAACAGGAAAGAGTCAGAAAAAAAGGAAGTGCCATGTTTTCCATGATAACTAAAAAAAATTAAAATAATAAATGCATATTGTAAACTTGTAATGACAGTGACACTTTAAGAATGTATTATGTTAACCCCTTATGTTAGAGATTAAGCTATGCCTACTTGATTTGTTGATAAAGAAATAATCTTTTTTTTTTTTTGTCATAGCAGGGTTCATGTTATGTAATACTTTAATGGAAATGACACTGTGGTGTGTGCAGCAGCAGCGGGTTATGACACAGGGGTCGTCTCATCACAACTGTTAGTAGAAATCGGACTGTTTACCAGCAGTCTGAAGTCTACCTGTATCTATATACAGAACCTACAAAAGTGAAAATAGCCTGCACTGTATTTGGATATATAGTACACATTAGACTGCCCTTGCTTACTAGGCTGCCTTAGATCACCTCCAGCTGATTCCCTCCATAAGTCTGAGTGCATGCGTGCTTGCTCTCTCTCCCGTTTTCTGAGCTGGTGTCTAGCGGGTAGTACACTGGACCTCTACCGTACTGTGAAGTCCTAATCCCTATAAACACAAAGCATGTGATTAAATATCCCTGGCTCGGCTTTCTTTCTTTGGGACCACTTATTTTATTGTTGGTCAAGAGAAACATGTCATTGGTTGAAAACAAAATCTCTGCCGCTCCTTTCATGTTCTGTGAATTCAGCATATATTGGCCAGAGTTTATTTCTGACTATATCCACCATTTAGGGAAGGTAATTCTAAGAGCCTTTCCTTGGTTGCTGACAGCTAAGGAATTGATTAGAGATAATAGAGGAATGTAAGAATCCCGTTATCTCACACGCAAGACTTGTTGAAATGAAAGACAGTCTAATGAGAGCGCCACATGTGACACGGATTGTTCTGCCTGGGTAGGAGTTGATGGTGCCTTATAGGACTCTACAATAAGATTAGTTGTGGGCAAAGTGTACAATTAAGGAAAGATTTTCCAAGTCTTTCTTTCCCATGGGATAAAGGAAGTAGAGGTACTATTTCGATAAGATAATATGCCAAAAGCTCTGCATGTTCTCTGTACATACTTTATACCATATGCAGAGTAGAATGTAGACTCTGTATTGCTTGGGATACACTTATACCAACAGTGCTTTAACTCCATAAGAGAACATTTCCAAAAAGGCTATTTGTTTTGGAGGCTCTGCTTCCTAAACCTTAAGACTCACAAAGTCTTAGATAAGAACGCAACTGTGGTGGGGCTCAGACACTGTGGACTTCTGTAAGCCGAGATTAGATGGTTGGCCTCTTGATCCTGGCTGGAATTATTCTACTTGTGTGTTTTACTGGCGTCGAGCATCAGCATGGATTTCCATCCAGATTCTGCAGGCCCTCAGAACTGGCTTTGTTTCTGAATGGCCAGCAGCTGTCTAGTTACATACAGCTTGGTGCTGGCCATTATGCAGTACAAAAATGTTATTGATAGGCTATATTGTGGGATAAACTGTATAAAGAACGACTGTATTACCTGCATAGTGAGTGTACTTTAGGGGAACTGAGTACTAGGCATCTTCTCAAGTACTTTCGTAAAACCATTGACCTTTTTTCCATGAACCGAGAAAGTTAAAGGGGTTATTCAGCGCTACAAAAACATGGCCACTTTCTTCCAGAGACAGCCCCACTCTTGTCTCCAGCTTGGGCGGGGTTTTGCTGCTTAGTTCCGTTTAAGTGAATGGCGCTTAATTGCAAACTGCACCTGAACTGGAGACGAGTCATGTTGTCTCTGAAAGAAAGTGGCCATGTTTTTGTAGCACTGGATAACCCCTTTAACTGGATTGTGCTTAAAGCTGGACCATCACATCCGCAGGTGATTCTGTTCATGGGCACATTAACTTGGCCATGTATTTGGATCATGTGGAGGCCAATGAGGATGTTGAGATCACCATGTATTTGCTAGGAGATTATTGTTTAATGTCAATACAACAAACAGAACCTCTTTACAATATGTTCATTTGCTGTAAATTTGAAGCAGATTTTGACTTCCCTATTGAAGTGAATTGGGAAAATCTGGAAGATCTGTGACGTGTGAACATACCCAAGGGCTGCTCTATGTAGTCTTGATTCAAGTCTCCACTGTCTTGTGTGATCAGGTAGATAATTCAGGCGTCTTCAGAAAATAAAATTCAGCTACTTATCTCAGGCTAGACAGATCCCAATAATGTACTTAAAGCGACTCTGTACCCACAATCTGACCCCTCCCAAACCATTTGTACCTTCGGATAGCTGCTTTTTATCCAAGATCTGTCCTGGGGTCTGTTGGGCAGGTGATGCAGTTATTGTCCTAGAAAACAACTTCTAAACTTGCAGCCCCGTGCCCAACGGCCGGGGCTTAGAATGTCTGTGCATTACTTGAACATTACTGAACATGGGCTGGATCGTTAAGGCACCTGTGCAATGTTCAGACAGGAGAAAATGTTCCAATGGCATTCCTAATGATGAAAAGGGTGGGGAGAAGGGATGGAGGGCTGGTGCAAAATTAGGGTACAGATATTCTAGGCCATGGCCGTTGGGCACAGGGCTGCAAGTTTGAAAGTTGTTTTTTAGGACAATAACCGCATCACCTGCCGAACGGACCCCAGGACAGATCTTGAATTAAAAGCAGCTATCCGAAGGTACAAGTGGTTTGGGGGGGGGGGGGGGGCAGATTGTGGGTACAGAGTTGCTTTAAATGTGCTGCTGGGACTTCTTAACCGTTGCCATTCATGTTGCCATTCTTAGTATGAGCATAACCTTGATTGTCCTGTTTTCTTTTTCAGGCAAAGCCAAAGCTTATTGAACCCATTGACTATGAGAATGTCATTGTGCAGAAGAAAACACAAATCCTGAATGATGCACTTCGGGAAATGCTCCTTTTTCCATATGATGATTTTCAGGTATTAAATGTGTGTTTTGTTTTTTTTTTTATTTAATATGTACAGTACACAATCTATCCATCCTCAAAGGGAACCTGTCACATTGTATATGCAGTCCAGTTTGCTGGCATCATGTTAGAGTAGGAAAAGCTGAGCAGATTGATTGCTTTGTTGGAACATATTCAGTAGAGCTTGACACTTGAAATCTCAGCTCATTTTGTGCTTCGTAGTTATGTGGGCGGCCCTATTGACAACCATCTCGGTGTGCATGCTTATACATTGGAGGCTGTGAATCATTGAGTGAGACCGCCAACTTGACTACCTAGCCCAGAATAAGCAGGGATTTCCATCAAAAAATGACAAGTAATACAACTATATATCAATCTGCTCAGCTTCGATTCAATTAGCAACAGACAATCAGGGAGATTTATCAACCATGGTGTAAAGTGAAACTGGCTCAGTTGCCCCTAGCAACCAATCAGATTCCACCTTTCATTTTTCAAAGACTCTGTGAGATATGAAAGGTGGAATTTGATTGGTTGCTAGGGGCAACTGAGCCAGTTTCGCTTTACACCATGGTTGATTAATCTCCCCCTATGTGTGTTTTTAAGATGTCTAGGCAGTCGCTGCATATGAATTGTGCTTGCAAATTGAGCCTGATCCATATGCTACAGGTAATGATTGCAGACAACATTCATCTGAAGTCCAATCCCAGTGGTTTATCCACTAAAATGCAACAATCAACACTGATCACTGCATCCCCACAAAACAAGCCTTTCTATGGCTTTGTAGATGCAAAAACATAACTCTTAGAAGTTAAGGATGAAGAAACAAAATGCTCTAACCTTTGATGGCTGCAGATTAGATTGCAGTTTTGATGTGACAGATTCCCTTTAATAATAGGGAAATACCAGTGGAGAGGAGAGCTGCTTGCTGATGGGGTTCTCTTTAAAGTGTCACTGTTGTTTATTTATTTATTTTTTGCAGAAATCAATAGTACAGGTGATTTGAAGAAACGTTGTTTCATGAAAAAGCAGTTTAAGGGTGCTTTCACACTTAACTGATCCGCAGTGGATTGCCCGCTGCGTATTTTCCGCATAGTAATCCGCTGCGATTTCGGGAACAATAGTAGTCAATGGGGAAGCATATTCGTAGCGGATCAACCGTTGTGATTTTCAAGCGGATTTGAGCGGATCCGCTGTGGATCAGTTAGGTGTGAAAGCATCCTAAAGCTCTCCCTCCTATCTTCATTGTTTTCTATGGAGAGAGGAGGGGGGAGGGAGATGAGGCACCAAAACAGGACAACAAAGAGTTAATTTACAGCTACATCACTGGGCTATCTCCTCTGAAGTCAGCACTGATCTCTGAATAGTGGCTTTCACACAGGTCCCACTGTGTAATCCTTTGTTCTTTGCTCTCTGTTGTCAACTTATCTCTCTCCTTCCTCCTCCCCCCCTTCCCTCTCCATAGAAAAGACAGGGCACGACTGATGTAAACTGGTCGAGATTTCCTGATTAATGAGCAGTGAATGAGAGAGAGGAGGGAGTGGGGGGATGTGGGGAAAGGCTTTTTACATGCAGATAATGGCATATTTGCCTTATAAACCCAATTACAAAGTTTCTTAAAATCGCCTGTACTATTGATTTCTGCAAAAATAATGAAACGACAGTGACATTTAAAGAACTGCAAGGATGGTGAAGGGCACCAAGCACTTCAAATGGGAGTTTGGGATGGGTTACTAAATTGTATAGCCCCCCAAAAGTTATACAAATCACCAATATACACTTATTACGGAAATGCACATAAAGTGTTTTTTTCCCTGCACTTGCTACTGCATCAAGGCTTTACTTGCTGGATAACATGGTGATGTCACTTCCTGGATAAAATGGGGATGTCACGACCTGACTCCCAGAGCTGTGCGGGCTGTGGCTGCTGGAGAGGATGATGGCAGAGGGATGCTCAGTGTCCCTCCAGTGCCCTGTGTCCCTCAGTGTCCTCCTGCCATCATCCTCTCCAGCAGCCACAGCACGCACAGCTCTGGGAGTCGGGTCGTGACATCACCATGTTATCCAGAAAGTGAAGCCTTGATGCAGTAGTAAGTGCAGGGAAAAAAAACACTTTATAAGCATTTCCCGTAATAAGTGTATATTGATGATTTGTATAACTTTTGGGGGAAATACAATACTTTAATAAAAATTTTCCCCGGACTTTAAGTTCCTAAGATGGCCCCAGCACGACTGTTGAGGAAATGTATGATTGAATTGTATTAGTCAGCTGTTAACTGGTCACATTCTTTCGCCTAACTAGCCAAATGCTGACAGATATTTTACCCATTTGCATACATATACTGTACGCCTGTCTGTATTGCATAAATATGAAATAAAACCATCTATGTTTACCTACTATATGTAATCCAACAAATAGTGGCAATATATGTGTCTCTTCTTTTACCTTTTGACAATCTGTTCAATCCATTTCCTCGGTGAAAGCTTCCTGCTGTTTATTTTTACCCCAGCTATTTGTTTAACATTATGGTGATAACAATCTAAAAAAATGGTGTCCCTAGAAGCAGGAAGCCAGGCCCTTGTGAGTACAAAGGTACTGGAAGTCTCTGCATCCGTCCTCTCTCCAAAATAATAATAAAGTGCATGTAAAGAAGCACAAATACCAGCTGGGAATTGGGATGACATACTTGTGCGACGCTGCGTGATTGAGATATACGACATTCCTTTGTATACTAAATATAATGATTCATGGAGAAGTTTTATTAGAGTCCTCTATCAAGTCCCCCATGAATACACATGTGCATTATTACAGGCAATCCACAATGTGTTCACAACATTGAATCTCATGTCCATTCTTTTTTACCATCATTAAAGTGGAATGCATCTCCGGAACAAAGGGGGAAACTTACCTACGAAAATCTTTTAGAATGTTTCCCTTGTGCTGAAACCGTTCCTGTTTTTATAACAAAAAATGATAAAAGGGATAGTGCAGTAGATATTGTGACCCAAATGTGTAAAAGGCCTCATTCACATGACCTTTTGGATCACTGGTAGGCTTTGCCTGACCTTCTAATATGTATTCTGAGGGCTACTGCCTTTTACCTGAATGCACTTCTTTGTGGCACTGAATGGCGTCTACTACGCTTTGAACAGAATCTCATCTGGGTAAGGAAACAAGCAATGGGATTGAACAGAGAGCCGACACTGGACAAGGCATATGGTGTGGTGTAGTTTTTTTGTTTTGTTTTAGTAGCTTTTAGTGTAAGAAACTGCAGCATTGTCTTTTTACTTGAATGGAAACACTGTGCAGTTCCTTGCACTACCACTTCTTAAAGTGCAGTGATCACAGGATGGGCAGCAATATACAAGGAAGAGGCAGCAGATCTCACATGAATACTCCTATAATGCATTAATATTGTGAAGTCTTTTTGCACTAGTAATATTGTAATGTCTTTTAAGCTTGTAATTCTGTATGTCCTAAAATGCTTTTTGTTAATTATTTTGCAGGCTGCTAGTTTTGAAGAAATAATTTCCTGTTGTTTCTATCTTCTCTTATAGATTGCTACCTTAAGGAGACAGGGTCGATATATATGTTCAACAGTTCCTGACAATGCAGAGAAGGAGGCTCAGAGTCTTTTTGTCACTGAGGTAAGCTTGTTTTAGTGCCCTCGTAGTTGGCATAGTATTGGAGGCTCATTGCCGTTCACTATCCCTAATGCTTCCCCTTGGTACCACTACCTTTGGTTAGTCACTCATTTTGCTGTCTGAGAGTTGACCTTTAGGCCGGTGGGCTGAGCACACTTTACTCAAATAAACTATCATTGTATATTGCATCAGCTTTCCCCTGGACATCAGTTTATATGCAGAAAGGATCTGTTTATTATTTCAGTCTACGTTTATAAGGGTCGGGCTCTAAAATCTTGTGTTTTCTGTTTGAGTACTCTCGTAGAATGGCGCCACTCCTGTTTTGACACATGACGTATATAGTAAGACTGCACCTTGTCCTGCAAACACTTTTTCCTTATTCCCATGCCAGGCTTCAAAGGCACAATAACACAGTCGTATTTTGAGAACATGCCTTTCTTTTGGGCTTTCTGTTACTGTAATCTTGTATGATCTAGGGGAGATGAGAATGTTTTCATGACTTGTAAACTAAATAATTGACTCATGGATCATTGTATGCCTCTGTATATCTTGTACCCTATAGGTTTATATGTTCAGATCTAGGGGTGTGCTTATCTTGCAGCACACTTATTTTACTGAAAAATGTGAAGATAATGTAACTGCAAATTCTGTGTTGGATCAATGCCATGAACTAGGTATACAGGAGACTCTAGAGGAGAGGCGCAGGCTGTGCGGACACAGTGGAGCTCGTTGGATACTTTTCCAACGCCCCCTAATTTTAGGTGAAAATATAACTGTGTGTGAAAGAAATGGCCGTATTTTGCAAAAGAAAGTAATAAATAATGTGCATGTTCATTATTTGGACGCTCATCATTATCATTGTACACAGTGTGTGCACTGCTGGCCAGTTTACTATTTACTTCAATGGAACAAAATTGAAAATATACAATATACAATATACAAAATATACAATTATATTGAAAATATGGCTGTATTGTACCTTTTATTTTTTTATATATTTATAGCCTTAGGGGTATGTTCACACTGAGCAAATGTGGCAAAATTCTGCCTGCCTCAGTGTGACACTGATTCTCTACTGGAAGGCTTGTGCGCCGCCACTCTCCGCTCAACCAATTGATGTGGATAGCCCATGCTTCCATAAACAGTTGGGTTGGTACGCCAGCTATAAGCACAAAAACTGTATAGTATGATCAATAAAGAAATTTTTTTCTGTTTCACTTATTAGTGCATCAAAACCTATAACTCCGATTGGCACGTTGTCACCTATAAATATGAAGAGTATTCAGGAGATTTCCGCCAGCTGCCAAGGTAAGTGTCTAGAAGCTGCCAGCTCCTGGATCTCTGCAATCTTCTTAATGTGTTGTGTGGCGCAGGTGTCACTCGCAGGAGTCCTGAGGGAATATTGTGCAACTTAGACCTCCAACCGTGTCCTAGTTGGCAACAACTTGCAGTCTGACGTTTTTACTTTACATCCTAGCAATAAAAAAACACATTTTTCCCTGCTGTTAAATGTAACAAATTGTTAATGAATCACATTCATCATCATTTAACAGGGTGCGGCAGAGGGAGGCTGGGACCTGCACTGCAACTGTGTGTCTCTATGTGTATCTATGTGATAGTATTGTCCTGGATTTATACCTGAGCTTTAGGATACCTGTATGTGCGTCAGCTTCAGGACTGCAGCTGTTGTTGCACGGCATATTTCCAAGTGAACATTGCACAAATGCAACAAAAGATTTAGTGCTGAATCCAATGCAAAAAACCCCCAAAACATTCTGCACATTTCTACTTTATTAGGTCATGGCTCAGTATTACGGTTAGTGTGCAGATGAGCATCAAGATTTTCCATAGAAAACATTTATCACCATGTTTTTCTAAATCTACACCTGGTACTAGCGTTTTACATATGCCAGTAACCACTGTTTAAAATCTACAAGAGGGGATGTTGGAGCAGTTGACCATAAGTACAATTATATGGGTCTGAACATACGTGTAATTATAGGCGCGCACCCCTGTTCAAGCAAAACGTAAGCAGGCAATGTTTAAATATTTGGGATCCTGTTTGAGGTTTTAATTTATGTCTTTGAGATAGACCTCTGCACAGCTACAGTACACAACTGAGGGATGCCAGTGCTGTGGATGAGCAATATAATACAATCTAACATATCACTTCTGTCACTGCTATCATTTCCTGTTTAGATAAGGAATGTATTATTACTGGAAACGTTATAGAAAGTTCTATATCTAAATTTAATTAATTGATCTTTGGCATGGAAGCCGTCTTAAGATTCTCTTCGGAGTGTGCGAGGAGCGTGCAATTACAGGCTAATCAATGGCAGTCCTCTAGGAAGGGGCCCTCCTCCTCCAGAGATGGCTCTATGCTTTGATCCTGTTCTGGCCTTCATCTGATTACTTTGTAGCCATAAATATTGATACAAGGCAGTTTGCTGCATATTTTATACAGTAGCTTCTGATAATTTTAGCCTATTCCTTGCTAAGCTCTTCCTGCTGTGTTTATCACATCTCCCAACACTTTTCAGACACCTCTGACTTTAGAGTCACACCTGGGTAACATTGAGTGTCTGCCCTGACCTTGAAGGTGACTGCAGTAAGGGTTTTCCATGAGTAGAAGTCATATTTGAAAACCTGCTTTTTATTCTGTTGATTCAGAGAAATGTCCTAGCAATCATGTTGCATAGTAAATAACTCACCTATGGCACCGTTAACCCCTTTTGCTGATATTTTACACCTCCAGTAGTCAGGGCAATTTTTATGTATAAATAAAACTGAAATGACTACATACAAGAATCTTACTCATCCCTACACCTGTGTTATGTGTAATGTACACATGTTCACACTACGTAAAACTACGGCCGTTGTTGCCGATGGCAACAACGGTCATAGTTTTGTCCAGTTTTTGAGCATCAGAGCTCTGCAGACGGAAAGATTATCCGGCCAGAGACCGGCCGTTCCGTGACCTGGCCGGGGTCACGGAACGGCCGGTCCCTATGTGTGAACATAGCCTAAAGGTACAAACACACAAACGTATCAGCAGTGGGTTTCTCGCAGTGAAATCCGCTGCGGATACTTGCCCATTCACTTCAATGGGCTGACACAGTCTCAGCAGGATTGTCAAACCCAGCGCCATTAACCCCCGCGGCCCAGGAAGATACTGTACCAGAACCCTGCTCCTGCTTGTTTCAGGGTCCCCTGGCGGTCAGACAATCAGTGCATTGATATCTGCACCATCAAATCTGCTGTGGATCATGTACATGTGAATGCACCCTTAGTGTAATTTTTCTTGAAAAATGTACCATTCCTCCTAAAAATCAACTTGTGCACAGTTCATACATACATTTACGGCTAAGTCTCCCTACACACATGTTCATGAAACAGCTTCTATGTTTAAAAAAAAATAAAATAGTTTCATGTTGGAAATTTTAGAAACATTGCCACCTAAAAAATACGGAGATAATATACCTTGAAAAGTAAAACCAATGTACTTCTTGAAAGCATGTGACAACCTTACCATGCTTATCTCTGCAAAGCATGAGAGCATGTGGCGGCCATCTACATCAACAAAAGATTGTGCTCTCAAAAATAATGAAACAAAGACCATAAGCAGTGAATGTGTTCTATGCTACACCCAGAAATGACTAATAAGCTACCAAAATCTGCATTTATTGAGAAAGCACAGGATACCATGCAAAGTAGAACTTGCCACTGCTACACAATGAACAGAGGCAAACTCCCATCACTGTGCAGTGCAGTGCACCAGTTTTTGGCACCCCACCCAGTCAGTTACTGGTGAGCTATCCAATGGGCAGCTCATCAATACATTTTGCCCTGAAAAGCCTTTTAAATTAAAGGAGTTAAGCGCCCAAACAGGGACATGAACCCTGAATCACCCCTTTCTATTTCTGCAACCTGTCAACTACCTCCTGCTCGCCTCCAGAGCAAAATAATGTAGGTATTTTATATACCTCTATAACCTTCAGGTACCAGATGACTGGAGTTTAGTTTTTATTCATCCCTTTAACGCTTCATATCATGACTTTTCAGGTCAGCACTGCCAACAAAATGTGACATATGATGGTGTATTCATAGACACAAATAAAGATAGTCTGCTAGTCACTACATTTTTTTCTTTTTCATGACTATGCACATTAATAGTCTATTGCCATTTCACAATATATGCTGAAAAATCTTTATGAAAGTATCCCAACATAAACCAGCCATGGAAACACAATGCAAATGCGTTAGTACAGTACTGATAGCTAACAGGCAGGTAAAAGGTGTGTGTATGTATGTGTATGTGTATATATATATATATATATATATATATATATATATATATATATATATAATTAATAAATAAATATATATATATATAATATATATATATATATTGTTGGGTCATATCTATTCATGGTTCTGTATGTTGAATGTAAGTCTGGACTATTGATAATTGGGAAATAGATGCAATATAAAAGAATTGTGTTATCCACCTTAGCCTTACATTTCATTATTTTTACTGCTGCCATAAAATGTCCTTGTACCTTTTATTGTATATGATACAACCAGGGAACAGAGTTTTTCTTGAAGACCATCTCTAGGTAATAAGTGTGCCCGGTGTATATTTATTTATGAAATAAGGTGGTGCCCAGAAGTCAAGAATTCTGTGTTGAAATCTGTATGGAGGCATTTCCAGTTTTCCAGGAATTGTTTTTGATCATAGACAATTACCTGTGTTTTACCCTCTAAAAATAATCATATGATACTTAGCAGGAAATTCTGAGCTTTTGTCAGCCCATAGCAGAAAGATAATGGTTACATGGCTAGGACTGCAGCTTTCAATTGTCTAGATGTGTTCTCACACAAAATTATTATTCATTGTTGATCAGTTGTTGCTCTGCTAAAAAAATCCACTTTTCCACCAAATGATGACTCTTTCCTTTTGGAATTTAGGCATGACAGGCATTTTAGAATACCAGTCGATTTACTTTATCCACTTGGCAAAGTGTAGTAGATATCCCTGGTGTTCTTGGGCGCTTTATAGTAGACAAAGAAATATTAGATTTTTTTTCTTAAAGGGGTTTTCCTAATGCTCCTGTTTTTCCATTTATTGAGTGGTAATGTAAATTAGGTTGTGTTTTCCCAACTACTATTCAGCTCCTAGGATTCTGACGTATGTTTGTATCTTGTTCTCATTCTTATAGCAAAGGAGCAAAGCCGGAAAAGCTTCCAGTTCATGTGTATGAGGTGGATGAAGATGCAGACAAAGATGAGGTGGGTACATGGTTACATTTCCTATCCAATGTGGATCTGTAAAACCATTAAAACGGTCTTGATGATTTTCTGAATTCTTCTTCCCATTACACACGACTAGATCTGTAAAGTTTCTATTGAGAAATCCATTCATTACAAGCTACACTAACCATGACTTCTAAATTGTTTGGGGTGCATATGTTTCATTGATTTATAGTAGACAATAGAGAGATACCAGAAATGTATTACAATATGACTCTCCACCTCCATAGAAACCATGAAATATTTATTGCATTTCTTTAAAAATGACACACTGATGCATTTTATGTAGACAGCATGCTTAGACATAATGAATGGTAATGTTCCAGTTTTCATACTTTGTTTTAATAGAGGCAATTTCTGTTCCATGTTTTCATGTATCCACCATGGATGCTGGAAATGCTGGGCTCCATCTCCCAATTACACACTTGACTAGATCTGTAAAGCTTCCATGGAGAGATCCATTCATTACAAGCTACACTAACCATGGCTTCTATAGACATGTTTGGGGTGCATATGTTTTACTGATTCATTACGCACTACAGGGATGTAGGTTGCCATCTTTGCTTTAGTAGTAAGATCTGTGTCACTGTGATGACTGATATGTGGCCAGAGGGAGCCAGGCAGATAGTGTGTCGGTTTGTGGTAAGCCTTTCATCCTTTGGTCTTGCTTTTACTTGGAAATTGTTCTTTGAAACAATGGACTTGCCTGCTGAAGAAGAGAAGTCTGTAAGGATTTTCTTTGAGCAGGGATGTAAAAGTTAGGAACATACTTCATCTTAATGTGCAATTGCAGAAATACACTTCATAATAGATACAGCTATGCTATTTATCACAAAGAAGAAATGCTTTTTCTTGGGGGTTGCTATCCAGCTGTATTTTGGTGGAAAGAAATCTGCTGGTGTTCTTGAGAATTAATACTAAACGTTCAGAAAAAAAGTTTCTCTTATGCAGCAGATCAGCGTTCACATGTCTTCAAAGACCTGCACTTAGATTCCTCCTATTGCCTAGCTGCTGTTCTCTTTTCTTGTGATACTTGTCCTGAAATGATCTCTATGTACCTTTTTTCTTTCTGCTGGTTTAAGCAGAAAACGTCAGCATTTGTGTTAAGAAGGGAAGTAGCGTACCCAGGTATTTGGCTTGGTTGTTTTTATTTCTATTACTGACTGCTGATGGAAGTTCACAGATGCACAGGATGTGGATTTGCTGTCCCACAATACCTTCACTAGCTGTGTCAGGGGTTAAGCAGGGTGACTTGTATCTGGACAGGGATCTGTATGGTCCTTGGTGCTTTATATACGGAAAGAATTGGTAAAACATGGACGTTACTTTCTTGCGTATAGTTTGCACCACTGTGATAGAATGGGTTAATATCACAGTTGCCCCCTCTTTTTAGTTTACGTGCTGGTAAAACCCCTATCATATATGATTATATATTAGTCTGTAGGTAATGGATATCATTGTTAGGCATTGGTCACAGACTCCATTGACAGTTACAGTGTAAGCATTTTATTGTTTAGATTTTCAGGAACCTTCTATTGCAGAATGGTTTGAAAAGATGTCATTCATGTATTTAGTTTATTTGTTCTTGGTTACATTTAAGTTAGACACAGTTCACACTGAGCCAAAACTGCGAAATTCCGCGGCAGAACTCTCCGCCATGGAATTCTGCCATGCTCCATGTCATGCAGTGACTGAATGGGAGGGCATGCGTGCATTCAGTCACTGCAGGACATGTAGCATGGCGGAATTCTGCCATTTTTGCTCAGTGTCAGCTGGGCCTTAGAAGTTAACCTTCTAACTAAGTATATGCATGTGTTTGCCCCAGACATGCTGGGCATTTGCATTGGAATCGATTACCTTTTTACCGACTGTAAAATTGTATCCTGTAAAACAGGCGGTGGCGGCGTGGGCGGTGATAGGGATAGCAAAAGGTACTACTCCCCCATTATCTGCAGATAATGGGGGAGTAGTACTTTGTATATGTTCCCAGCACCGAGCAGGGAGGGAGGAGGTAGATGGCACCTCTCTCCCTCCCTGCTCGATGCCCTGTAAATGTATTCATTGAATACATTTATGGGATACTTTGGGGAGCAAGGACACTTGCTCCCCAAAGTATTCCACAAATGTATTCATGAAGTCACAAAAGTACAGTGCATAACATTACATTACATACACTGTAATTACTATGGAGCGTCCAGCAGGGGCGCACTATATATATAGAAATCAATGCTACTCATTGACTTCTATATAGAGATCGCCCCCTGCTGGACACTCCATAGGAATTACACCCTTTGTCGTGACGTCACAGGTTCTGAGAGAATTCTAACACTTCCTGATACACTTAATTAAGGGAAATAGCAGTACATGAGCATTTCCCATAATTAATGTACATTAGAAAATTGTATAACTTTCCATAAGTAATAACTTATAAAAAAATAATTTTGGCCGGACTTCTCCTTTAAGCACGGTATATCGAGTGCCATAGTCAGAAGGGTCTCAATAGGACATGGTAGTTTAAAATGACATGTTAGTTTAAAGTGAGTCTTTCAGAGTAGATATATGCTGCCCACACAATGGGTGACATGATATCCCAACAGGCTTCCCTTATTACAAACAACACAAGACGTTTTACTCTGGGTCACTGTGGTGTTACAGACAAAAACCAAGCTGTGGTATTGCGTGAGAGTCTGAGAGACAGTCTCCCTGGCTTTATTGACAGGTCTCTCAATCAAGCAGAGTAAAGAGAAGCCAGGGAGACTACCTTCTAGATACTCTACAGCAGTGATTTTCAAACTTTTTTGAGTCTTGGCACACTTTTTATACTTAAAAAATCCCGAGCACACCACCAACCATAATGGCTCAAAATGACACTAAAACAGTACATATTATACATATAGTTAATAATATAGATTCTAAATGTATTTATACTCGCTCAGTGTGAAACCTGGGCCTGTTTTCTTTCCCCCCCCCCCCCCCCCCTGTGCTTCTCTCCTGTGCTTCTCTCCACCATACTTTTCCCCCTGTGCTTCTCTCCTGTGCTTCTCTCCACCATACTTCTCCCCCTGCTTCTCTCCTGTGCTTCTCTCCCCCATGCTTCTCTCCTGTGCTTCTCTCCACCATACTTCTCCCCCCTGCTTCTCTCCTGTGCTTCTCTCCACCATACTTCTTCCCCCTGCTTCTCTCGTGTGCTTCTCTCCCCCCTGCTTCTCTCCTGTGCTTCTCTTCACCATACTTCCCCCCCCCCCCGCTTCTCTCCTTTGCTTCTCTCCCCCATGCTTCTCTCCTGTGCTTCTCTCCACCATACTTCTCCCCCCTGCTTCTCTCCTATGCTTCTCTCCACCATACTTCTTCCCCCTGCTTCTCTCCTGTGCTTCTCTCCACCATACTTCTCCCCCATGCTTCTCTCCTGTGCTTCTCTCCCCCATGCTTCTCTCCTGTGCTTTCCTCCCCCTTCTTCTCTCCTGTGCTTCTCTCCCCCATGCTTCTCTCCACCATGCTTCTCTCCCCCCTGCTTCTCTCCACCAGACTTCTCTCCACCAAACTTCTCTCCACCCTGCTTCTCTCTGCTGTTTCTCTCCCCCATTCCCAAGTTTCTCTCCCCCCCCCTTCTTGCTCACCTCCTCCGAGATGGTCGCCGCTGCTGTCCGCCTCACCTACTGGCCGCCCAGCGGAGACCGGGAGCGTGGTGCGTTGCGGCGGGCCGTAGTGCACACGTTAATTGGAAGCGTGCATCACAGCCTGCCGCAGCGCACCACGCAACCGCCCACATTATAATCCGCCACTGATCGCTGCGCATTTCCGGGGGAACAAAACACAGGGGCACCATAGTTTGGGGAACTTTCCCCGCGGCACACCATGTGTCGCGGCACACTGGTTGAAAATCACTGCTCTACAGCTAAGTTGTTTTTTTTTTTTTTTCTTTTTTTTTCTTTTTCCCTAAAAAAACATCTCTGCAATAGAGAATTAAATTTAGTTGTTAGTAACAAGAGAGCCTGTTGGGGTTTCATTCAGAGTTTAAACTTTTTCTGCTGAGGCCAGACCAGAATCACAGGGGTAAGGCGTGACGTTCCCTGTTTCTAACTTCACCAGTAGTTAAAGCAACTCTGTACCCACAATCTGACTCCCCCAAACCACTTGTGCCTTCGGATAGCTGCTTTTAATCCAAGATCTGTCCTGGGGTCCGTTCAGCATGTGATGCAGTTATTGTCCTAAAAAACAACTATTAAACTTGCAGCCCTGTGCCCAATGTCCGGGGCTTAGAGTATCTGTGCCCTAACTTTCCACCACCCCTCCGTCCTCCCCACCCTCCTCATCATTAGGAATGCCACTGGAACATTTTCTCCTCTTTGAACATTGCCCAGGTGCCTTAACGATCCAGCCCATGTTCAGTATTTACACAGCTGATAAATAGGAGAAAATCTGCTTGGAGCATTCCTAATGATGAGGAGGGGGGAGGAGGGACAGAGAGGTTGTGCCAGCCTAATGCATACACAATCTGAGTCCTGGCCGTTGGGCACAGGGCTGCCAGTTTAAAAGTTATTTTTTAGGATAATAACTGCATCACCTGCCGAACGGACCCCAGGACAGATCTTGGATTAAAAGCAGCTATCCAAAGGTACAAGTGGTTTGGGGGGGTCATATTGTGGGTACAAAGTCGATTTAAAGCTGACCTTCATTTCTCTGTCTAATTCTACTTCTAAAGTAAAAAGGAAGCATATATTACTATAAATACCATGAATTGTTACATGTGGCCATTGCTGATAGATGTGTCTGTAGTATTCAGCCCATGGTGATAAAATACATGGTGCATAAAGTATAACGGCACATGACCTTTAATTCCTAACAAAAAGTTTTTTTGTTCCTAGGATGCGGCATCCCTCGGATCCCAAAAAGGGGGTATCACCAAACAGGGCTGGTTATACAAAGGAAACATGAACAGTGCAATAAGTGTCACCATGAGGGTGAGTATGTATAATGGATTGACATCAAATTCAGAGTGTCCTTGGTGAATGTAGAGCTGTCTCCATGTATATGCAGGCAGCAGCTAATGTAAATCTGAGTATTACACAATTCACCATTTTCACATGGAGCTTAGCAGACTCCGATGACTGTCAGCAGCTGTGAGGCTCCTCATTTCTACACCTTCCCTAAAATGAAGCTTGAACATTTAGTAGGTTTTCTTTGCCTACTGCACAGATCTAGGCCACAGTGATTGTGGCAGTACCCCAACCATGTTACCCTGATGACTATGGAGTCTCATAGAATTTTATACTTCTGTGTCCTTTTCTGATCAGCATCAGCATCCTTTAGCAAGACCTTCACATCTGCATTGTTATGTGGTGGTTTCCATTACTCCTATTTGTAGTGTTTATCAGTAAGCCTGTGTAACAAATTTGTATTTCTTCCAGTCTTTCAAAAGGAGATTTTTCCACCTTATACAACTCGGTGATGGTTCATACAACTTAAATTTCTACAAAGATGAAAAAATCTCTAAGGAACCAAAGGGATCAATTTTCCTTGATTCTTGTATGGGTGTTGTGCAGGTAAATTTCATTCTGCTTGTGTGTCTTTTGCTCTTTTCTGAGTTATAGTATATGAGGTGCACATGCTATGGCAGGTGGGTTAGCACTGGCATGGGGAACTGTTATGGCAATATGGCATACTTTGTAAGGACAGCTGTCACATTGAAAAAAGTAATCAGGTGTCTAGGCAGCATGATATAAAGCAGTCGAAGCTGAATGATATATATGTTTCATGGGGAAGGCATAGAACCTGTAATTTATTTAATATAAATCTCTGCTCCATCCAGTGGGTGGTCTGAACAAATGATTGACCGCTATCTCTGTATGCGCAGTCATAGAGGAAAAGCTGTCTATCATTTAGTGATACCACCCACTAGACTCCTAAGCCCAGAATGAGCAGAGAAGTTTTACTGCATCTTTTCCTATAAATTATGTTTATATGGATTCTCCACAATGCCCCCTACTCTTTTGAACTTTTTTTTTAGGACTTTAGAAAGTTAGGACTTTCTGTTCAAAGTAGAACAGCTCTCAGGGCCCAATCTTGGACTTCACAGTTGTGGGTCATGACCTACTTTTGTGAATGAAAATGAGGGAACACAATAGCAGGCTACCTTTCATGTCTTGTTTATGCTGGTCGACATATCCTAGCATGCTCTGCAAGCTCCAGTTCAGCCACACCTGGGGAGGAGGTGCACTGCAGGTTTATAGATATGTCTACTGCTCTGCCCTTTCTGGCATAGACTTTTTGCTTGAGCTTTTGATCTGTCATCTTTTGAAGTCTAATTTATTCCAAACATTTATGAAAATATTTACAAACTTGAATATTTACACACATACCCCCTACCCTCCGACCCCAGCCTCCTGCCTCAATTGCTAGCCATCTAGGTGGGTTTTTATGTATTTTTTTTTATCGATGTACATTATATACTGTGTGCATTTTTGATCCCAGTCTTGCAGCATTTTACTGGTGTCTGTTGTCGCATCAGAGTGAAGGCAACTGAAGGCAGAAGCGCTGTGTGTCTTCATATGCTGCATTTTCTATGCATAATAATTAACAGCAAAGCCGCTTATGGAGAGAGAATCCTTCGAGCTTGTGAATTATTTGAGAGAGAGGAAGGTGCAGCGAGTGTTCAGCGTGTATCTGGCAGACGTTTTTGTGTCTGAGAATGAAGGTGTCCTCTGGGGGATGGGAGTGTTACATTTTCTTAGCAGCATGTTCAGTTCAGGAAGTGTTTGCTGTTTTTTCTGCACTTGGCACTCACCCATATTTTAAGTAAAATCTGGAAAGAAAAAACACCTCTAACCTTGCTGTGTATTCTTAATAGGTTACATGCTGGCTTCTAGTTCATGTGGGATTACTAATGCGGGAGTGAACATTCTTAGCTGCAGATAGATATACTATATATTTCCACATACATTAGAGCTGCCTTATGTCTGGACATTACAGTTACATTTGCCCCCCCCCCCCCCCACACACACACACACTACAGATGTTATTAAAACGATGATAAGACGTGGCTCATTCACACATTCCTGCATAGAAAGTGTTTCATGAATTACAAATGCGTAGGGCAGGAAAGTAAAGGGCTGAAGGGCTCTTCTGTCTATAAGATGGCCTCCAATGGAGGGGCATGTGAAGTACATGTCACTCTGCTTCCTCTATAGCAGTACACTGCCTCCAGACAACCAGTGCAGGCACAGTGGAGGGAGCATGTACATGCCTTTCCATAGGAAGCCATCTCATGGATAGAGGAGCCATCCAGCTGGCAGTCGGGGACTTAATAAAGATTGGTGCCATTAGTTTTGGCTCTCAATGTGATGATGAGGATTTGTTCACCAGTCTCAGGTTCATGCCCACTTAAGGGCAGTGGGGAAAGTGCAGAGACTGCAACTCCATAGGCTTTCAAGTGAGCAGTAATCACTGCTCTCAAAAGGGCATTAACCTGAGGCTCCTCCTATTGAGAACTACATATTGGAGTTGGACGCTCAAATTTGTGGTGCAGCAGCCTCACATGGATTATGACATAAGTCAGTCATACATACATAGAGAAGCACTGTATGTGGCATTGTATGCTGAATGTGGTTTCTGTGTTTGTTGCCCAGGAATTACCACTGTATACTGAAGATATTGTAACCCGGGGGAACTCTTGTGTTTGTGTAAATATATGGATTTACATTTACACTCATACTCTTTCCTAGTAGTGACAGCGTAACCTTTTTATATGTGATGTTACAAAATTCTTGCATCTTATTTATTCTGCTGATACAAATTCTTATGATTTCATTTAGAACAACAGAGTGCGGCGTTTTGCTTTTGAGTTGAAGATGCAAGACAAGAGCAGCTATCTCTTGGCTGCAGACAGCGACGCTGAAATGGAGGAATGGATCAGCACTCTCAATAAAATTTTACAACTGAATTTTGAAGCTGCTATGCAAGAGAAGAGAAATGGGGAATCTCATGAAGGTTCGGTATATTTGGGAAACATTACACAAGGGTTGTGCTGTTAAAATAACCAATGAAAAAATGAAAATCAATTCTTGCCTTTTTGTAGGGGTACTCAGGCATCGCAAAACTTTTTATGTAGTGCTGCAGTTATATAGAAAATAGTAAACCCAAGTCCCCAGGTGAATGTCCCACTAGCACTTCCACAGACTTGTCTTAGCAGTGACAACCGGCTCAGTCAATCACCAACTGATACAGGACAGCGCTGCGACTAGTGATTGGCTGAGCCGGCAGTCACTTCCGAGATTAGTCTTTGAATTGGAGGTGGGATCATTCAGCCAGGGATCTGGTGACACTGGGGGAATGCAGTAAGGTAAGAATAGCACCTTTATTATCTTTGATAACTGCAACACTATATGAAAGTACCTCTTTGGTTTTTGTACTTTCTTGCACGCTAGTCTAGACAATCTTGCTTCCCAGAACTGTTAGGCCTCCTGTAAGATGATGGTGATAAATATTCCACCCATAGCCTGCTTACCTGTACTGTACCTGCAGTTAAAAGTAAAAATAAAAATTTTAGCATTGTGATATTCGGCCGTAAAGGGGTGTTTTCATCTCGTCATCTTGTTTCTTCTCTATAGCATGGGAAATAACAAGCTAAATGGTGGGGAATCCAACCACTAGGACCCCCACTGATCGAGAGAGTTGGGACCTGAATCTCCTGCCAGAATGGAGTAGCTTTATGCGCACACGCTTTACCACTCCATCATTTATGACATCTGATGAGAAAGCCAAATACAGCATTCAGCTATCTTTTTTCAGATTTCATAATGAATGGAGTGGCAGTGTGCATGATCCTCTTTTCCATCCTGACAGGAGACCCCTGCAACCAATAGTTATTCTCTTTCTTAGGGATGGGGGATAACAAGGTGAAATGGGAATACCCTTTAAGGGCCCAGTTGTAGGGAAGATACAATGGGTCACTAAGAGCTTATTCCCACATTATGTGAAACATGGGCGGCTCGAACAGGAAAGCCCTGTAGTGTGGAGTCTTTCCCCGCGCGGCATGTTGTATTAATATCAGACAATGTTTGAATATTCACGGCACTGCAATGAAACGGCTGGGTCATTCCAGTGCCGCAAATAACACGTTCCCAGCTTCCAGCAAGATATTGCTACATCATGCCGTGCAGGTAAAATCTCCACTACAGGGCTTCCCCGTCCATGCAGTCTGTGTTTTACGGAACATGGGAATAAGCCCTAAGACACCATATAGTAGCATATTTGAGTGCACTGAGATTTCCATTCTGTTATGTAATTTTCCAGATGACGACCAGAACAAGTTTGACACCTCCTCGTCTAGCATTGATAGTTACCTCCCAGAGAAGGTATGTGGTGTACATTTAATAAGATTTATATCATTCATTTAGAAGAGCCTGTTTTTACATTGAAAGGACTGGTCTGTAGCGTACCTTCCATCCTGGTTTATATCACTCCTCTTATTTTGTGTCTGTATTTAGATGGCTAACCTGCAGATGTTTGGAGTTAATAACACATTGTCACAACACCCACTCAGCGCTTTATTTGCAGCAGTAAGCACTTGTTAGACATCTATGTGCATGTCCCAATAAACTCAGTGACAAATGTGTAATGGTTAATGCTCACTGCACATTGCTAATGTTCATTCCCATCTCAGAGATTCATATTCGATACTGTTGTATATTACATTGTCTGATCTAGAAATGTAACAAGCCAGGGCATACTGAACACATTAACCGATAGTATGAGCAGTTACTGTAATGATTATTAATTAAAGAAGATTGGAATCTTACATTTTAGCTATTACCTTATGGATATTTTTTTTTCTTTTATAGTTTGTATTGCCAAGTATATATAGCTCCTGTAATGTGCTTGAGCCTTGTGCTGTTCTAAGGGGTTACTAGGTTTAGAATATCCTTATTCATATATATCTGATTAGGAAAACCTAATTTAAAGGGATTATTCAGGTTTAGAAAAACAAAGCTATTTTCTACTAGAAGCCACTCTTTTTCTCAGTGTGGATGTACTATTACAACTCTGTTCCATTGAAGCGAATCGAACCAAGTTGTAATGCCATACACAACCTGAGGACAAGTGTTGCAGAATTAGAATTGTTTTGATACTGGATAACCCCCTTTTAATAGAGGAGATCCTTTGCTCAATATCTATATATTTGGCTAGAGAGGTTATAAAGTGGTCTCTTTATCTGGAGTACCTGATGTGCCCTATGCAGCTATCCAGTGATTTTCATGAGGACTGTGTACAGCTACTTTCTTCCAAAAACAGTGCCACCCCTGTCCTGTGTGTGGTATACAATTCAGCATCATTCACTTCAATGGAACTGAGCTGCGACACCACAACCAAACTGAGAACAAGAATTATGCTGTTTCAGGGAGAAAGCAGACATGTTTTTCTAATCTTGGACAACCCCTTCAAGTACTCAGTGTGGTATGATGTAGTGCTCATTTTCTCCTTACAGTGAATATTATTTATCTTGTTGGTTAATTTCTGTAGCAAAAATCTATAGTTTCTATGTTGCATATCAGAATTTTTCTTCTGTAATAGATATAATATATTTTTATATAACTTTTTTAGTTCTTATTGCACTTCCCTATTTTCTGTTGTACAGATATCTGTAACCCTGGGAAAGGTATTTCTTGGATAATAGATTTCTAGATTTTCTGCTTCTCCTCTGTCGTCAATACTAGAAAAAGCTTAGAGAAAATTGGGTTTCTTATTAAATATTCTGTGTTCAGGAAGGAGACCAGTTTCCGAGGGAATTGTTTCCAATCTCTTTTGCTGCGGAGTAGATAGATGTGGTTAATCTAAAGCACTCTTTGTTTATTAGGAGACTGAAACCAGGTGGAAGCGTTCTGCCTGCCAGGTTCACACAGCCTCCACTCCAACTTTGTTTCATTTCGATGTTCCTGTGGATTGCTGTATATCCAGTTATCCAGTTACAGAGCAGTCATTTGTGCAGGCTAACCAATGTTCTCTTCTGACACATCTGTGACATGTCAGAATATCAATTTAGATGAAGTTTCCTATTACTCTGTGAGGCTTTTGCTTATAATGGTGCCTGGATGTGCATGGGTAGTGATTCAGTTAGTGCCAGGGTGTTGACTGTGGCGCTAATGGAATGAAAGATGCACAACGGCCAGCAAATTGGCAGTGCTTGAATGACAGTCTCATTAAGTCAATACGGATCAGAATCTCTGGGGAATGTTTCCAGGATTTTATTCAAAGTAAGATATATGTAAGGTTGCTGCACTGTGCGTATCTATTAGTGGAGTGGCTCATGGAGTAGAAAAAGACATTGTAAATATATAAATGAAAGACAAGTTGTTATCGTTCCATGAAAATAATTAGATTGTGGAAGATTACAGGTAAGGCAGATGGTAGTTGTCCAGGGATGTCATAGTGCAGTATATGACATAAGAAAACTATGAATCTTCCCATACTATTTGTCCATAATGTTTAGAATCTAGTTCTGGTTTTGCCTTTAAGGGGTACTCCGGCGCTAAGCAATTACTTGGCTTTACAAAGCTATTACAAAGTTATATAACTGTGTAATAGCTTTGTGTAGCCGTTTTAGCCTCTATCAGCAGATCCTGACCCACTTTTTCAACCACCGAAAGTTTGGATTCTCTTACTTTCCTATTGATTGTCGTCCCGACACATCTTCGTCCCTGCGCCATTTTGGATGATACGCCATGTAATATATTCCTTTGGGGCAGGAACGACCTTTCTTTTTCAGTCCGTTCTGTTCGGCCCCCCGCTGCACGTCATCATGTCCTTCTTCAGTGAGTGGATGAAAGCAGGAAAGGGTGGTGACATGGGCGTGTCAGAGCGGAGGCATTGCAGCTGAGGGGATGGCGAGAGCGGCCGGATGTTCGGGGAGCGCTTGCAGCTCAAGAACCAGGAAATAGACAGAAAGCTATTGGCAGGAACGGGGGGGGGGGGGGGGGTCTCTGTGGTCCATGAACGCCATGATTTCGGCATGAGAGGGACACATATTAAAAGGTATCACAGACTGGGACTTCAGTGGCGTCTTTTTTTGTTTTGTCTAAAGCCATAGTACTCCTTTTAAGGGGTACTCTAGCATTTCTTTTCCTTTCATATAAACTGCCAGAGATTTGTTATTTACTTCAATTTAAAAATCTCCAGTCTTCCAGTATTTATCAGCTGCTGTATGCCATGCAGGAAGTTGTGTATTATTTCCAGTCTGGAGAGGAGAGGTTTTCTGCTGGGATTTTCTGTCCCAGAAAGAGATGTCAGCAGAGATCATTATGTCAGACTGGAAAGAAAATACCACTCCCTGTAGGACATACAGCAGCTAATAAGTACTCAACGACTGGAGATTTTTAAAATAGAAATAAAGTACAAATTTGTATAACTTTCTGGCAGCAGTGTTGGTGTCTGCAAATTATTTCTATTTTCTAATTGAAAAAAACAAAACAAAAAACTCAAGCCAGTACTTATCTGTTGTCACGTCAGACTCAGAATTCCCTGCTGCGACCTTTGTCAACTGTCCAGAGCCAGAAAGTTTTGGCATGGGAATTTAGCTAATGCTCTGGAAAGTTCCTGACATTACTTCCTACAGGACATACAGCAGCTGCTAAACACTGGAAGATTTTTTTTTTATAAATCAAAGCAATTTACAAATCTTTAAAATATGTGGCATACTAGCAGGAAGCTGTACTGACATATAGAGTGGCGTATCGGTTCATTATAATGGACTAACCATAAACCACTAACAATATTTGACCTGTTTTTTAACACACAGCTTTATTTTATAGGACGCAAAAGTGTGGCTTCATATTGTTTTAAGTCCTGCAAAATTAAATTGCACATTCTGAGACTAAATTAAGTCACTAGTAGTTTATATGAAACTAAATAGGCCTAGTGTAGACATGCATCATTCTACCTTTCTACCAGTATGCTGATGTATATCACACATGTAGAGCCCCTTACTAATAGGAACATTACCAAGAGTCAAGTAGTATTGCCACATCCAGGATGCTGTAATTCTGCTCTGCTTTTTAATATTTAACATGGAATCTTCTTAAGTACGCAAGCATTGCATATATGTACTCTTTAATTCTTATAGAAATTGGCAAATGTTATCATTTCTTGCCCTTATAAAGTACACTGCGTACAGTGTATGGAGTATTGTCTAATCTTTTCCTTAAGATATGAAGGAAGTGGCCATGATAAGTTTCTACTTTGAAACTGGAAAAGTAAAATGCCTGAATTTCCTTGATAAGCTTCCCAGTGACAAGGCTTAGAAGCTGTGCCAACTTTTTTTTTTTTCTTTTCTCAAAACTGCCTGCTGTTGACTATCTAGCTCTGATATTATTGAAATGACTGTAAAGCCACTGAAGACCACAGAGAGGCATTTTATCTGTAGAAATGGTGTTTGTTGTGCACCATTATATTCAGAGTCACTGTAGGGGCATGGTTACGCTGCCTGTTCTGTTAGATCAGCACTCGCTTGCTCCTTGTCCCCTGCTCGCTCTGGGTGCTATTTTACACACCGAGCTGTGAGAGGGGCTCTCTGGGAAGCTCGTAGGAGATGGTGCCGCTTCTCCTATAAGTAAGGCCAGCAGACCATCGCTATTGGGATTAGGATTTTGGTTCCATTTGTAAACCAGTGATCAGCCGACATTGAGCATGTCGACTGATTGGGGTTTTACAACATTAATATCTATTATACGAAGCGATTATCCACAGGAAAGGCAATGTACTGCTGATAATCGCTTTGTGTAATGGTACTCTTCTAAGTGTCTCTTAGCTGAGGCAGAATGGTGGGAGAACCACTTACCCCTGTTTGGTTCTAGGATTGAATTAGATTACATGGGCATATTCTGTTACAAATGCACATTCTTTGGAATGGTTGTAAATCTTTGTATACACAGTGTTGTTTAGGAAAGTCACTTTGTAAAATAAACCATTGCTCACAGCTAGATAAATATACCAGGATACACTTTTCTGTTATATCAAAACTACTATAGATTTACTGCTAGCCTCTGCGGACAGAATAAGGACCCATTCATTTCTGTGGCACCATACACACAACACCGTTTGTTACGGGTCCGTACCACAAGCAAAACGGGTAAGCAGTTTGATTGAAGTGTATAGGCATCCTTGTATACATGCATGCTTTTCTAGCAGAGAGCAGTAAACATGTGCATCAACATTTACAGAAAGATGTGGTGTGAAGAAACTATAGTGTGCAGGAAAGAGTGCTTACACTGACAGGGACACTTGTAATAAATGCCTCTATTGATGTCAGCTGCAGTACTGAGAGATTGCTGTCATTGTCTGCATGTGAATATAAAGAATTATTAACCTTAATGCCCAGAAGTTTTTTTTGTTCTGTATTATTGAAGATATGATTTTTGGTCCAGTAGTATTGCTTTTCAAATTCTATAGAATAACTACCCGATCTATAGCGTACACCATTTATAGTAATCTGCCTGTGTTTAAAGGACAAACCTTCCAAATGTGAATGAAGTAAGGAAATGTAGTAGTTAGGTTCTAAGCATTTTCTTACGTATTCTTTGTTAGTAATTGTGTTTGTCTTGGAAGTGTTTTGCTTTGTGTAGGCTTTTCTGTAGTGTTGCCTTCTTTCAGATGAGCAGACGCTGCCCAATATGACAGCCAATTGAGTCGATCAACACATTATATCAACCCATCACACAGCCCAATTACTGTGTATGAGGGGTCACACAAAGGATTGCTGGCTTGTTCATATAGGCGTATGTGTACATTGTCAGCAACACATCCACTGTTTACACAAGCAGATGTACTGTCCACAAACATTATTTTCCCAGCAATGAGTTGATATACAGGCCTATTTGGCTGATTTCTACACTCTGTAAAAGGCCCTTTCACTTTTTGGAGAAGATTTGTTTCTTTGCTTTACTTTTATTTTTCTTGTAATGATCCCTGTATCGTTCATGCAACCATTTAATCTGTTGCTATCAACTACACGTCCAATGTTTACACAGGGAGATGTGCGGCCGATAGTAATGGATTTTAAACCCTGCACAAAAGATTCAATCAGCTGAGGATTCTTTGTTTTCTAGCTCCTTAGCTGATCAATGTCACTTTTACTTTTCTGATTGGCCTTTGTAGGGCCTTATTCACACATCCTGCAAAGTTCATTAGTGCTCTTTGATTTCTATTGTGCTAGTCATATTCCCCTTTTTCACAGATCCACAATCCGTCCCGTGAAAAGAATAGGACATGTCTTAGTGCATATTGTGATTGCGGTACAGATTAGCCAATAGAAGTCTTTGATACTTGTGTTTCACGGATGTGACATCCGTGAAAAACACAGATCAAATCTAAGCAAACAACATTTGCTCAGTGTTACATTTTTTTTACCAGTTTAACTTTAACTAGCACTACAATTTTTCTGGATGCTGATCCAGATCCAGAGTTGCGGACCTGAAAAATTACTGTGCGTGTGAATAAGGCCTATAAGGGCCTTTACTTGTTTTCTTCTAGCGGTCAGATAACCGTGCAGCTTAGAGCCTTGTGTCCAGTAAGGCTGAGTTGGGCAAATATTGCACCGCACAATAGTCAAGTCATATAATAGGCCATTTAAGCAAACTCCCGGGGTATAAAGCCATCTAATACAGCCCTTAGAGCAGGTGTATTCCAACAGTGGTGCTTAATACTCTTTAGGCCTCCCTGGTGGCCATTATTTGCTGACTGAAAAACCTTGTGCAACATTGCTAAAGAGAATGCTGTAATGAAGTAAACCAAGGAAGACAGCCATATAAGTCAAAACATCCTAGATGTAGTGGAATGGTCTAAGAAGATGAATATCTCTGTTGTGTTAAAACATGAAGATGGAGACTATCACTATGATGACTGATGTAACGGAGCGGAAAGGTTTTCATTCAGACAAAAAGACCCTCGGGCAGCAGGAATAGACACACTAATGATACTATGGGATTTCCTTGGCATCTTTCTCTGTTTAAATTCACATAATTCCAGTCCAGTTTGCTTGAATGTGAAAGTGAATTTAGTCTGGTAGACTTTGTATCATGTTACATTAACTAAAGTAAAATATCTATCATTCCTGAGCGTGGGAGAACTTTGGGCATGTTTTGATGTTTTTTGTAATATAGTACATAATGACCTGGTAATTGTTAGCTGACAGCTTTCAGGTTTGTTCATGTATTGTGCATGGCTCGGCCCTGTTTATGACCGAAGGAGAGCCGAGCGGAGAGAGTAAGAGGTTTTTTTTAACCTCCTACAACTTTTTTGAGTAATTTTTTTCAGTTTAAAAATGTATCTGGCGGCAATTGAAAAAAATGCTTGTGTCAGGTAGAGGATTGATACAGCATCTCTAGAGCATTCAAGAAGTCTTCCCCCAAATCAGTACAATTCTTGGGACAGGTTTTGGCTAGGATATTAGGTGGTAGCTGACTCAGTACAGGAACCCTCAAACACAACCAGCCATGCTAAGTGCCAGTCCTGACTCCCAGTTTGGTGTATCTTACTTTACATTTATGCAGCTTGCTTGACACTTCTCTTCCCTGTACCACATTTTATGTGAGTTGCCTTAGACGTTTATATGATGTCCAATTTATGGCACGTGCTATATATTAATCTGGCTCAAATAACAACTCCTATTAGCTATTCCTCCTGTTCTACACTCTTGTGAGGGACAGAAATAAACTGAAACACATGATAAATCTAGCGAAAAGCATGTATCCCAGTATTTAAGGGCAGACTGAGCCAGAATTCTAGTTTTACAAATTAGTAAATTGTTTCCTACATTTTCACATTGATCCATAATGTGCATGCTCTATTTCTTTTAGATAACTTTTTGAATTGAAACCATAGAAGTACAGGATATCTCTCACATTAGCCAATTGTTTATCTCTATGACCTTTTTAGCTTTCTCCATAGTGCACTTTTTTTACCACCACCCAAGTACTTTAGCTGACTCCTAATTCTCTACCACTTCCCTACCCAAACCCTAGTTCAAAGGTTCACAGATTGCCATTGTGGTTGAATTAATGCTGGAAGTGCAGTACGGTAGTCATCAACTATGGTTTGGACAGGTCTTTCACATCTGGAATTAAGCGAACGTTTCCATTGTGGCATGACTGTGTTTTAATTGTACAAAATTAAAAACACTACGCTGGATATTTCTGAACACACAAAAAAATCTGTTCTATTATGGTCTGGCAGACACGAACATTGCCGGAAGGCTTAATAAATAGCAGCAGGAGAATTGCTACAATTAATCATTAGATATGATCTTAATTCTCTTTTTTTCCCTGCTGCCAATCAAAACAAGGGTTTTGTAACTGACTTGTATAGCGATACATTGTATCAGTCTTTATTGTTCCATAAGCAGGTAATGCAGTATTTAGAAGGCAGGGTAAGATCTAGGGATGAGCGAGTAGTAAAATATTCGAATGCTCAAAATTTGCCTATGACAACCACAGATAACATAGGTAAGGGGGAAATCAAACAACACCCACCGCTAACTTGCCCCATTAAAATTGGAATGTAACAGGAAATAGGGAAAAAAAAAAGGTGCCACACAGTTTTCTAAATGTTTTCATAAGGAGTGCAGAGCGCCAAAACCGGCTACAATTAGAATGTAACTGCAAATAGAATTTTCAACTGCCTTCCTCCCTGTCTAAGTAGATGTGCTGATAGGCAGCCTATTCACTGTATGGACATATATTCTGTGTTGTGTAGTAGCCCTAAAAAGGGCTTTTGGAATTTTATCTGCCTACAATTACTTAAAATCCTAACAGTCCCTACTTCAAGATCTCTCCCTCAACTTGTCCTGCAACAATTAGAATATAGGAGCTAATAGATCAACTGGAGCCTATTCTTTACAGTGAGCAGCTGCCTGCCGGGCTGTGAGAATGCAGCTGTCTGCCTGTCTGTGAGGATAAGCAGCTCATATGCTGCTAGCCGGCCTATTCACTGTATATATCCGGAGCTCTATGCTGTGCTGTTTAGGGTATTGTGGGTACAGAGTCGGTTTGAACAAATGGTAAAATCTGATCCATTACAGCAGAATGCATTTTTAAAGAATCCAAAATGCAGTGTGACACCAGGCTTAGTTTTTTTGGATCTGTGTTTTGTTTTTAAAATCTGTGCATAGTTCTGGCCCTACAGGTTGTGTGATATGGTATCAGGTATTTGGCTCAGTGTCCTCAACCACTGACCCACAGAAATGACTCTTGGGTCTGTTGATAATGTTGAAGGGTTGTTTTGGCAGAAGAAGAGGAACAGTCCATAAAGGCATTTATCCTCTGACCACACAAATAAGCTTCTGCTGTGCCCGGAAGTGAATCTGTCTCTTGGTTTAGTTTTAATGTGTTTATTTCTTGACCTGTTCCATCATTTATTGCTGTATACAGAAATTAATGTTATTAACATCTGGGCCAGTTTTTGTCATAGTCATGTACTGTTTATTACATTTTTACATGGTCATGCCCTTTAATAAAAGTAAATTTTTTTGGGGGAGGTTTATTGACGCCATAATTTCTTTTCACACTGACAGCATTTAAAAAGTGCATATAACAATAACTATATCTGTTATTTCCTGGACATCCACAAAACTAAGGGACTTTTATTTTACTGTCTGTAAGTTAACAAAAAAAAAGTCATTGAGCCTTTTTAAAGTTGGGGCTGCTTGTACTTGTTAATGTGACTGTAATTATCCTCATTTTTCAGTTCACAGTAAATGCTCTTAATGTGTTTGTATCAGTATTCTGAATGCTAGGCTTATATCACTTATATTTTTACCACTCATTATGGATTCCAAAGGCGTTCACAAAAACCAATGTCAGCTGTTCGGGATTTGTTCACGTATGATACAAAAGCAAATTTTGTGATATACACAACAACCCAGGCACAAGGGATGCCAGCATGTCTCACACCGTGCTGCTGCTAAATACATATATTTCAGTGTCTTGAATGTAGTCTGAAAGTAACATCATTGTAAGTGTATACTGTTTGTTTTTATGGGACTTATAAGTGTAGTGTAGCCAAGTGAGAACATACCCTAGCTTACCCAGGTCCTCAGCCCTGCCTGGCATCAGTTTGAGAGTTTTTTTGTTGACCATGTTCTTCCATTTTTTCTGTTCCAGAGTGGAAGAGAAACAGAAGCCAAGCTAAAAAATGAAAGCAGAGTGAAGCTTTTTGCCTTGGATTCAGATACACAGGTAATACCATATGAAGCATGTGTACCCCTTTGCGTGACACAAATATGCATATGTGATTGGGTTTTGGGATAGGGATTGGGATAGTTACACCACGTTGAATAGTTAAACCTTGTACACCTTATTTTTTTCATACTGCTTTTTGAGCATCCATTGATATATTGTGTAATTATAATGCACTTAGAATAGATATGACCATAGTATTTTACTGTATACCTAGCAGGACTTGACTGTTCTCTCTCCCATATTTGACTGTCATATTGACAATCTCTTTTCTGTTTCTTTAGAAACTTGACTTTTCAGGAATTGAACCAGAGACAAAGCCTTTTGAGGAAAAATTTGGGAAAAGGATATTAGTGAAGTGCAATGATTTGTCTTTTAATCTTCAGTGTTGTGTGGCGGAAAATGAAGAGGGGCCGACCACAAATGTAAGGTTTTCTTATGTTTTTTTTTTTTCTGCCTTTATTCTGCTCCACCAGCATTTTTTTAGGCATTATGTATTATGATCAGCGTATTGTAATAGAATAGCTATCCCATTAATTACAATATGGATCCAGTATGGACATGGTTACAGCCTACATTAAGACACTCCTTTGAAAATCCAGTACTCTGCAATGAACTAAGACACAGATTATTTATAATACCCCCTGTCTCTGGTGGCCACCTCATCAGATTAAATGGTGGTTGGATGCCCAACATAGCCACAGGTCCACCTTATGGCACGCACATTTACCAGATATTTGTGACATATTCTTTGGAGTAGGAAAACAGCATCTTAAAAAACTTAGAGGGGTTGTCCTTAGAAGTATAAGTTCTGAGCAAGCTAAAGACTCTTATCACGATCATAGCATATAGGTGAGGCCACTCTTCCATGTAGTAGCCACACAATGTGCAGGTGGGACAGGAAATGTGCAGGAGAAAGGAAATGTAATTCCTTTTCTGCGGACAACCCCTTTAAAGTGTATTTTATTACTGATGGACTTTCTATTAAACTTTGGAGCATTGGGAATGATTCAGACGGTTTCCTCCCCAGTTTTATAGAACAGGTGTATGACTGCTTATAATTACATAGCACACGCTGCTGTGTTTATTGCATGAACAGATCATATAATAGCTACTAATAGGTTGTTTGCAGATTACCCTGAATAAGTAATAAACCCCTAAAGGACAGGGCAATTAGAATCTAGCCCATCCACTTTTTCCCGCCTACAGCAGATGTCAGTAGACAGTCTGGCTGCTCTACACGGTCTATCTTGTCAGTAGGTTGTGACTAATCTATCAGGATTTGCCTACAATTTAATGACTAGCTTAAAGGGGTTTCATATGACGTACTAACATTTATTTCTGCAACCAACCTGCAAGTTTGTCCTTGTGTGCTACTGAACGGACAGACTCCCTCAGTAAAGAGGGACTAGTCAAGGCAGCAGATACTTGGAGGCACCTGAAGCCGCTTTGACTGCTCCCTGCTTCTACGTACTGTGTATTTAGGTTAGGTTATTAGTTATTGAGCGGAGTTTCTGAAAGTTATACTTCCACATTCTGGGAGTTTGTAGAGCAACTCTGTCAGTCTGCTCTTTCATCTAGCATGCTAACCTTGTCTGCTCTCTGCAGTGAGTCCTCCTACAGTAGGCATACTGTATTCAGACGCAGCAGTCAGTGCAGACGTCACATCACAGTCAGTCAGGAGACCATGAATTTATTATGAAGGAGATTTTTGCTCCATAGAGCAGAAACAACAGAGAAACACTCTCACTTATGTTTGCTCCAAGATGAATCTGCCAGGTCAGACATTGAAATAAAGGTTATTCATTAAGAGCACATTCATCTTACAGGTTGCTGTTTATCTCTGGTGGTCCTCGTGTCTCCGGTTTTTGTAGCATTTTTTTCATTGTGAAAGAATACCTGTCACAAAAAAACATTTGACGTGTCACAAAGAGGTTATTGTTGGTCAGGGTCTGGATGTTCAGTCTGCAACATTCAGCGCATTGTCTCTCAACATGTGACCAAGATGGCTGCATAATGTAAGGAGAGCTCCCTGAGGCACTGCATTGCTGATTTTGCATTAGTCCTTAATACATTTTGGACTATAAACAAGCTAGCTACTTTACTATTGTTAACCTCCATGTAGATGTCTGTTTAATACAACTAGAGTGCACTTTTTATTGTACGTTTAGAAATGTTTGCTAGAGTTGCATTACTGTATGACTCTGTTTTCCCACCCAGGTGGAACCGTTCTTTGTCACTTTATGTCTGTTTGACATCAAAGCCAACAAAAAGATCTCTGCAGACTTTGCTGTGGACTTGAACCATGCCTCTGTGAGGCAGATGATCCCTCTTTCTTCTCAGCAGCTTCTAAATGGCGGTGGGGATTTTGGCCGCAGAATTCTCGGGTCTCTGCAGGAGTCAATGCTGCAGTACCCCAAACAGGTATTAGTGGGTTTATGGCTTATGTTTCCGCCTAAAATTAAATGCTTCTAAATAATTAAGGTTTGAATTGTATTCGCAACGGATAAGGAAATGGCAGTGCAGCCGAAGACGTAACTAAATAATTGAAGAATCTTTGCATTTCAGATGCTGTGTAGCGCTGAGTGCTCCTCTTTATAAGGTATATTTGTTGCTCAGTGAAGTGCTGTGTGATCTGTAGTCACAGCTGATGGAAAATAGGTTCTGATTGCTCCGTGGGAGGAAACTGCTTTCAGTTCATAATGTTTTCATTTATGCTAATGCTACAGGTTGCTTGCCCTCTTCATCTTTTTTTACATCTAGGACCCCGTGAGTCTAATGTAATCCAGTTATGTACCAGTTATGCTTCCTGCTGCTTTAATATGAATCTGCAGAATGCGGTGTGTGTATTCACTATAGTACAATGCAGCTTGAATGTAATCAGGAATGCATTATCGATTAGCCCCATTGTACTTGCCCCTTCACATCTTCTCTGGGGAGGTGCAGTATTTTATATCAAATGTTACTGAATCTATAGAGAGATAAACAAGTCTTCCTGCTCCTACTGAGAACTCCTATAGGTTGAGGATGTAGACATCCTCAGCAAAACAATACAGGAAAGTCAGAGCAGGCTATCATACTATGGCGGCAGATGTGGGGGATAGAGGAGTCTCCTGGGCAAACTGCTGGGTCCCTGTGACTGGATGCAGATGAAGCTGTGTGATAAATGATTCTTACTCCATTGTTTTTAATTTTTTTTTAAAAAATAGGTTTCCCATTACATTAGGTATTGGAAACAAAATGTTAAATGCATACAATGCAGGACATGTTTAGCACCATCACAGATTAGTTTGTATATTATGTGAGGGTTTTTATTACATTAGGGCCAGTATAATATCTGTGTAAATCACTGTGTCAGTCAGCCAGTCTCCACTCCTCACATTACGGAGATTGCCCTACATCCAGTTTGAAAAATTCTGTTATGAAATGGCTGTAGTAATAGTACGTAACAGGGGCGTAGCTAGTATTCACGGGGCCCCATAGCAAAAAAATATTAAGGGCCCCCCTCCCCTACGCACAACACAAAGCACTGTGTGTGTGTGTATATAAGTATATGCTCTGTGATGTGGCCAAAAAATATAATCTCTTGTGGCCAGAGGCAGAATCCTGGCTGCAGCCGCAAGAGTGACTGGCAGAGCAGAGAGCCAATGTCTGCTAGGGCAGTCCACTGTTTTTACCTATAAGGGCCCATTAGGAGCCCTTTATGGTTAAATACATAGGTGCAGGAGCAGACTACTTTCTGCTTACACACTGCAGTACATAAGAGGCTAAGTGACCCAAGTTCAGTAGACAAGGAGATATCTGCCTTACTGATGGTGCAATGATAACCCCTGACCCCTGCAGGGAGCTTTGCACATTTTACTGTGTGATTGCGCAGCTGGAGAACTAAGGGCAGGGGTTATAAGAAGGAGATCTCTTTGTCTTCTGCTTGTTAACCCTTTTTTGTGCTGCAGCATGTAAGTAAAGATTGTGTCACTTACACACTGCAGTACATAAGGGGTTAAGCAGAAGGACCCATGCTCTTACCTTCTCCCCCGGGCCCCCTCCTGCATGGGCCCTATAGCAACTGCCTACCCTGCCTCTATGATAGCTATGACACTGGTACCTAATAAAACTAATCACTCCTTTCTTACTACTTGCTGGTTATTATTTCTCCCTCCCTATACAAGTACATTTGTTACGGCAAAACCTTCATATTTCCTGTATGGAGAGAGAAGGGATAAGATGCAGCTTAAGGCTGGGTTCACACTATGTATATTTGAGGCTGTATTTGTGAGGCTGTATAGCAACCAAAACCAGGAGTGGATTGAAAACACAGAAAGGCTATGTTCACATAATGTTGTAATTGAGTGGATGGCCGTCATTTAATGGCAAATTTTTGCTGTTATTTTAAAACAACGGCTGTTATATTGAAATAATGGCAGTTATTTACCGTTATATGACGGCCATCCACTCAATTTCAACATTGTGTGAACAGAACCTTTCTGTGTTTTCAATCCACTCCTGGTTTTGGTTGCTATGAGGACCTGACTTGAGGACCAAATACAGCCTGAAATATACATAGTGTGAACCCAGCCTAAAGGTAGTCATACACCTTCAATAATTGACTTGCAATAACTGATCGTTCAGCCGTCAATTACCTCTCTTGTCTGGCTCCTGTCCTCGCCATCATAAGGAACGTTCCTATGTTCTCTGTAGGATTAGGCCGCAGCCCGAGAGTTCTGGCGGCAGCTTATCTCTTCCAAAACAAACTTACTTTACTTAAAAAGATCTAATTCATATACTATGAAAACTAATAAGGTCTCATTTATGTATTTATCAGGTGTAACATAGCACAATAATTATGAGCTGTAATTCTAATGTCTAATTTCTAACTTTATCATTTAGGGTATATTTTCTGTAACGTGTCCCCATCCTGATATCTTCCTCGTGGCCAGGATAGAAAAGGTCCTGCAAGGCAGCATTACACATTGTGCAGAACCTTACATGAAGAGCTCAGACTCCGCCAAGGTAGGTTCTGATGACATGCAATGGCTACAGACATCTCTGAAGTCCTGTGAAACACACACTACTTAGTTTACCAGCTCCCACTTCAAGTTTAAAATATATATATTTTTTTAATCATGCTTATATTTTATTCTCAAATTATATATTATATTTTATGTTCTCAAATAATCCACAACATCTAAGTTTTATGGTCCTGAGTGTGATAACGTATCCAATAATGTATCTATCAGCAAATGGGAACGTTATGTAACATTAAAAAACAGCCCTTCCTGTATGCTCTTCTTCAAGTATCTACCTCTGTTCCCCGCTACTAATATATATAAAATATATGTTTAGCTAGAAGAATAAGTAAGTGTAAGTATCTGCATAACTTTAGCAAAGCCCCGATTGAGCATGTCTAGACAGCTGTTATTGAGCATGTCTAAAATGGCAGGTCTTGTGTTATAATGCATTTGAAGAGTGAAGGCTAGCTTGTCTGACCCAATACCCCAGGAGAGCTACTGTAACACAAACTGCTGACTATGATAAAAAGGACATACTAGCCATGGCAACTTCCCTTACTGACTTCTGTCTGTAACTGAAACCACCTACAATAGACATGTGAGTGTCACAGATAAACCTTTAAGAATTAGGCTGGGTTCACACTGCGTTTTGGAATCCGTTTTTTTTCATCCGTTTTTTGCAAATACGGATGGGGAAAACTGATGCATTAGTGTGCATCCATTTTGATCCGTTTTTCCATTGACTTCCACTGGGAAAAAAAACGGATACGCAAAAACGTAGCTGACACTATTTTTGTGTCCGTTAAAAAAAATTGATCCGTTTTGATCAGTTTTTTTTAAAAAGGAAGTCAATGGAAAAACAGATCAAAACAGATGCACACGAACGCATCCGTTTTTTCCATCCGTTTTTTCATCAGTTTTTTTGCAAAAAATGGATTGCAAAACGCAGTGTGAACCCAGCCTTAGATGGTGGCCTGGTCTAATAAATCAAATTTTTCTTTTATATCATTTGGATTACCAAGTATGTGTGTGTTACCTACCTGGAGAAGATATGGTGGAGGCAGTGTCCTGCTGCAAAACCTTGGAGGGGGGCATGCATGTAGGTGTTACGCTACCACCTCCCTTAAAAGGGGTATTCCCCCCAAGGGCTAAAACATAGTGCAACATAGTGATCGGTGGGGGCCTGTCATAGAGGGGACAGATACACACAGCGATCTGCAGAAGGGGAAAAAGGCACACAGTGAGGGAGAAGAGACACAGCAATCTTCACAGGGGAAGGTGGTGCACAGTTAGGTAGAAAAGACAGCAATCTGCACGGGAGGGGGGTGGCACATATTGAGGGAGAAGAGACCGCAATCTGCATGGGAGGGGGTGGCACATATTGAGGGAGAAGAGACAGCGATCTGCATGGGGGGAAATGGCACACAGTGCGGGAGAAGAGACAGCGATCTGCAGTAGCGGTGGAGTGGAATTGGGCTGGCAGAGAGGGATCCATACAGCAGCGGCATCAGGGAGAACCAAGCCAAGCAGGGATTTGGGGGGGGGGGGGGGAGCAGTGTGGACTTGGGTGCTGTCAGAGAGGAGGAGTGCGATACAGTGATAATCTGCAACCAGACAGTGATGATCGGGGCAGGGTTAGAAGCGCTAACCCAACCCATCGAAGAGACAGAGCACACCTGGTCCCCGACACGTAAGGTGGGTGCCAGGAGCAAGGAGCGGTGTTGGAGTGAAGTGCAAAAATAGTTTAGGAATAATTTGAGGAACATAAAAAAGAATTTGAGGTATTCACTTGGCCTCCAGATACCGCTTATTCTCACACGCCATAATCCACAGAGCATGAAGCTGCGCAGTAGACTCTCAGCTCTCTTAGCGTCATGTATCAATATGATGCCGGCAGAGCTGAAAGTGTTTAAATCTTTGCAGGATTTTACCGATCCAGCTGCGTGGCTGTATCAGTCCACTGCAAAGCTTTACACTCCGTAAATTTTGTTGATTAGAGAGCATAAGAATAGGCCCTGAATCTGATTAAGCTTCTATGGGATGTGTAATACGTAAAGACTGTCTATCACAGGATGTCTTGGTGCCAGATACCAGAGGACATGCTGATTAAAGGGGTTGGTCACTTTATAGTAAAATTGCTCAGTGTACAGTATTAGTAAGGTTACTCACTGTATATACTGACAGCAGCTCCCTGTGTACCTCATAGAGCTAATATCAGACTCCCCTCCTCCAGGCTGTGCTGCCCTGCTCTGTGGTGAGTCTGTCCATAAGATGGCTCACATGGAGGAGCATGTGACCATGCCCCGCACCCCCCAGTATCCACCACTGAACCTATATATGCCTATGGAAGACACAGGAGGCGGGGCAAGGTCACATGCTCCTCTGTGTCAGCCATCTTATGGACAGACTCACCACAGAGCAGGGCAGCACAGCCTGGAGGAGGGGAGTCTGATATTAGCTCTATGAGGTACACAGGGAGCTGCTGTCGGTAAATGCAGTGAATACACTTACTAATACTGTACACTAAACTATTTTACCATAAGGTGACCAACTCCTTTAAGCAAGATTGTGCGTGCTGTAGCTTTATTGCTTTAGTCCATGACGTCAGTATTTATTGGTTGCTACAACAATACATAATCTTCCTGCTTCTTGCAGTCTTTAGGGTGAATGAACAGGAGTTTATAGTTTTTAGTTAGAATGAAGTATTTCTATTCTAGTTTTAATCGGTTTGTCTGTGTGCACCATGAGGAGAGAAAGCTAAATGACAGCAAGGTGAAATTCATAGCTTTCCTCCGAAGCCTGTAGTATGGGTTGAACATGTTTTACATTAATTATAAACCTTTTTCATGGTGTATTTGCTACATATACATAAGACTTCCACATTATATACATCTGCACAACGGACAGACCTGAAAACACTATAGACATCATGAAAACCTTAAACCCCCAATGTAATCCATGCACCTGCAAGCCATTAGCCATAAGTCATTGTCTTTCTACCTCACTAACATATATGCTTCAAATAAAGGAAAGATGCTGGAAGCATTCCTCAGAGATTTTGGTCCATATTGACATGAAGGCATCACACAGTTGCCGCAGATTTGTCGGCTGCACATCCATGATGCGAATCTCCCGTTCCACCACATCCCAAAGATGCTCTATTGGATTGAGATCTGGTGACTGTGGAGGCCATTTGAGTACAGTGAACTCATTGTCATGTTCAAGAAACCAGTCTGAGATGATTCTAGCTTTATGACATGGCGCATTATCCTGCTGAAAGTAGCCATCAGATGTTGGGTACATTGTGGTCATAAAGGGATGGACATGGTCAGCAACAATACTCAGGTAGGCTGTGGCGTTGCAACGATGCTCAATTGGTACCAAGGGGCCCAAAGAGTGCCAAGAAAATATTCCCCACACCATGACACCACCACCACCAGCCTGAACCGTTGATACAAGGCAGGATGGATCCATGCTTTCATGTTGTTGACGCCAAATTCTGACCCTACCATCCGAATGTCGCAGCAGAAATCGAGACTCATCAGACCAGGCAACGTTTTTCCAATCTTCTACTGTCCAATTTCGATGAGCTTGTGCAAATTGTAGCCTCAGTTTCCTGTTCTTAGCTGAAAGGAGTGGCACCCAGTGTGGTCTTCTGCTGCTGTAGCCCATCTGCCTCAAAGTTGGATGTACTGTGCGTTCAGAGATGCTCTTCTGCCTACCTTGGTTGTAACGGTTGGCTATTTGAGTCACTGTTGCCTTTCTATCAGCTCGAACCAGTCTGCCCATTCTCCTCTGACCTCTGGCATCATCAAGGCATTTCCGCCCACAGAACTGCCGCTCACTGGATGTTTTTTCTTTTTCGTACCATTCTCTGTAAACCCTAGAGATGGTTGTGCGTGAAAATCCCAGTAGATCAGCAGTTTCTGAAATACTCAGACCAGCCCTTCTGGCACCAACAACCATGCCACGTTCAAAGGCACTCAAATCACCTTTCTTCCCCATACTGATGTTCGGTTTGAACTGCAGGAGATTGTCTTGACCATGTCTACATGCCTAAATGCACTGAGTTGCCGCCATGTGATTGGCTGATTAGAAATTAAGTGGTAACGTGCAGTTGGACAGGTGTACCTAATAAAGTGGCTGGTGAGTGTGTGTGTATATATATATATATATATATCTATATCTCCTGTACAGTGATGGGCAGGTTTAAAGGGGTTCTCCTTTTCCACATATTGATGTCCCATCATCAGGTTAGGCCATCAAAATCCAGCGTGTGGTGTCAACACCTGGCACCCCTGTCCAGCTGCAGGATGTAAACAGGGTTGATAGCAGATGGCTCAGTTTGTAGTGGTGGTGCCAGGTTATTGCAGGTCAGGTCCCATTCACTTTGATGGGAGCTGAGCTGCAGTAACCATGCATGGTCTTAACACAGTGAATGGAATAGTCTGCTTCTAGCCAGGTTCTCTGTGAAGATCCAGCTGCAGTGGCTCTACAGAACACCTGATCAGCAGGGGTACTGATTGTGGACATCCTGCTGATCAGATACTGTTGGCCTGGCCTGGCCTAGCTTGGCTGTTAATATGTGGATGTTGAAATCTGCTCTAATTTGCATGCCATTGTATGGTCCATGTTTTACACAGACTTTTAGGTGGAGGATAAAAAAGCAGAAGTAGATTGGTTTCTTTTTTCCATGTGCCACCACTTTATGGCAAGGAGTAGGGACCAGCCTCAAGTATCATGCCACTCTTTCCAATTGTCAATGGGTACTAAAGAAGTTTTCCCTTCACACAACATACATAGCATAACATACTGTATCGTGGTTATTGACTACTAGGACCCCACTGATCCTGAGTATCCAGGACCCTTACCTTCATATCTAGATCGACCCCTTTGCTAGAGGTAGAATATTCTCTGAGCACTCCTGGCTATAAGTGGTGGTCTCCTAGGAATTACTCTTTGATCATTTATTTCTGGGCTTCCCCTTGCAGAAGCCTGGCTTACCCTTCTCTGCCAAAAACCCTGCAGATCAAATACAATGGTTTGTTTTCCTCTCCAAGGAGACTGTTGAAGGGCAAATTGTGCTTGGTAAAAGCCATTGTGTTTATAATTGTCTGTACATAGTTGACGGTGAATTATTTATGGTCTTTAAACATTTATAAATATGCCTGCGGTAGCTTTACATTTGTATTGCCTGTGTGGAGTCCACTTTGAAGAGGTCTATTTTTATTCATTTCCAGGTAATGCAGGACAGCCTGCTTCTTCCTCCTGAGTAGCAGTAGGCTGGTCAATAGCTGTCTACATGTTTTGCTTTTGGAGAGTAGCGATACAATAGTGAATCTGTGTCTTGTTAGTTCAGTATGGAGAGTATGGACTTCCATAAACTGACTGCATTTTGTAGACGAATTCACATGGCAGTATTATTCCACTTAAACCCCTAAAATGTTTACAAACCCTGAGAACTTCTCCATCTTCAGTGTAAAGGCAGCACCTCCTTTGTTGCCTGTAGTCCCTGCCACAAGGGTGGTTATTTCTTCTTGCTCCTGCCAAATCGGCTTCCTAGTACTTGTTTCTAGAGACAGTTGTGTTTGTATCTCTAAGAACACACTGAACCACTTCTTCTCTTACTTTATTATTAATCATTTTTGTTAATCTTTGTAGGTGGCGCAGAAAGTATTAAAGAACGCCAAACAGGCGTGCAGCAGACTTGGACAGTACAGAATGCCTTTTGCCTGGGCAGCAAGGTGAGACGCAGATAAGGATGGGGTATCATCAACCTGAAGTAGGCTCCACAGATTTCTTCATTAAACTACAGTTGTTTATTATATTATATAGTTTATTATAAATTTATATGGCTTGTGCCAAGAGCCCAACTGTATCCTACACTTGCCTCTGTAATGCCTGCCCAGCATCCCCCTATGTGTCCCCACCTCCAGTGTACTAAAGTAACACATGAAATATTTAGTTTACAGGATGATTGTCAGCATTTTCCAACATTTTTTTCGTTTTTTGTTGTGTCTTAGTTAACTTTTTCCCCCCCTAGGCCTCTTTTTAAAGATACATCTGGAACCCTGGACAAGAGTGCAAGATTTTCTCCAATATACAAACAAGACAGCAACAAACTTTCAAATGAAGATATGCTTAAATTGCTGGCTGACTTCAGAAAGTAAGTGCTTTGTGGCCCAGCCCCAGTCATGATATGCACAGTGGACTGCTTAAATTGGCACTGTCATTAAAACTAACATTTGACATGTTATTAGACTTGTTAAAAGTTATTGATCAGAGCGTGGCTCACTGCTGAGACCTGCTCTGATCAGAAGATATAGCCAGGGAGGCATCACGGCACTGCGATGCAATCCCTGGCCGGGCCTGCATTCCGGCAATATTTTCTCATAGACTTCTATTGGGAATATTGGCGGAATGTGGGGCCGGCTGGGGATTGCATCGCCACAATATCTCCTTGTCTACATCTTCTGATCAGAGCGGATCTCAGCAATGAGACCCACTCTGATCAATATCTTTTGACATGTCTGATGACCTGTCAAAAGTTTTATTGACTAGTACAATTTAAGAGATTTTTGGGGCCATAGTTGGTCCAAGCCATAGGGTCAACCATATGTACTTCTGAGAAAGCACCCTTTAAAGTGGAACAAAGAAAAAAAAAATTCGAATCAAATTGAAAATTATAAGATCTGTAAATTGTCCTGCAGGAAGTGGTGTATTCTTTCCAGTCTGATAGGGTCCTTCCACCTCTGTCTGTCAGAAAGTAATAAAAGGTGCTATACGGAAGGGCGTCAGCACAATACTCAGTAGCACACTTGTAAATGCAAGGTGAATTCAGTTTATTTACAGCCTAAAAAATGGCCAAACCAGGTAAATACTATACACAATAGCACCTATTTGGTGCACAAGTTTTAGCAATTTATGTGAATTTTGGATGCAATACGCAGACATTTTGACCTACTCAGGGTCTTACCCGATGTAGCTAAGGCGAGTGCTTCTGGCGCTGGTCTGGTCCTGTGTGTGATGCGCTGTATCACAGTGATGTTGAGAAAGACCCTTGGTGAGTCGAAACATCCATGTGTTGCATTCATTATTTACAAAATTGCTAAAGAGAGCTCCAAATAGGTTCAATTGTGTATAATATTTACCCGGTTTAGCCCCTTTTCAGAGCAGTAGCCTATAGAAAACCTTTCCTGCTCTGGATGGTGGGTGACAGCATTAGAGCATTGTGTAAGAATGGGAATAATACATAACTTTCTGCAGGGTATACAGCAGCTGATAAGTACTGGAAGACTTCTGTTTTTTGTTTTTTTTCTGTAATTTACAAATCTGTTTATTTTTATTACCCCTTTAAATGGCCAAAGAATGTAAGTGTATGATTGTCATCCAAGCTTCTTTATTCAGGCACAGCCTGCCATGCGGTGCTGTCAGCAGCCTAAAGCCAGACTTCCTTGTATAGTTAGGCTGCATTCCCACGTTCCGTGATCCTGACGGATCATAAGCGCCGCGCTGTAATGAATCAGCCGCGCGGTGCTGTTACTACAGCGTGGCGCTTATGAATACAGTCTCCCCCGCTCCCAGCATCTAATTACAGATGCTGTCCGGGCGCGGGGGGACTCCGGTACATGCATTCCATGTCCGTGATCCGTCAGGATCACGGAACGTGGGAATGCAGCCTTAGACTCTTGTGTGAGGGGCTTTCAGGGTAGGAAAACATCTGGCAATCAAATGATTAAAAATGAAGGGCATATGTGCATGGGATAAAAGAAGATGTAGCAATAGAGCTGGATATACACAAGCTCCCAGGGGGACCTGTCCCAGATTTGGTATTTAAGAGTGTTTCTATGGAATCTGACATGCCAGTTCCAGCTGAGAATGTACATCTGTCCTGTGTACCTCTTAATAACACTTCAACATAGTCTATACTAGAATGATCCTTTTTTCCCTCAAACAGTAAAAACACGAGTTTGTTTAATCTGGGGAAATATGTGAAAACACCTGAAGAACATGACTAGAAAATGTATTACGATTGCTGTGGGCCATTGCCAATGTTCAGTGGGCCACTGCCAGTGGGCCAATGTTCCCCTTTTGCATTAAAATAAGTGAAACGACTTATAAATGTTATTTGGTATTGGCATAATACAATCTCCTTCTTTTAGACCTGAGAAGTTGGGCAAGCTTCCTGTCATTTTAGGAAATCTAGACATCCACATTGACAATGTTTCCCCCGATTTTCCAAGTAAGCTCTTTTTGGTAATATAATGTAATGTTACTTTGTGGTGAATGCTTCTGTTTATCATTGTTATCTTCACTGTATTGCAGATTATGTCAACTCCTCATACATTCCCATGAAGCAGTTTGAGAACAATGCTGACACAGTAGTAACATTTGAAGTAGAGGAGTTTGTTCCTTGTATTCCTAAGCACACACAACCCTTCACCATCTACAATAACCATCTCTATGTTTATCCCAAGCATTTGAAGTATGATGGCCAAAAGGCATTTGCAAAGGTAATTGTTTTGTCCCTTCATAGATGGCGTATTGATTATTAATTTACAATACAAGTGAATGAGGGTTTTCATGTCTATGTAGTTAGAGACATTACCATATAGCTTTATTGCTACTTAGGCCGCTATGTAACATTTCTGTTTTTATTCCACTAGCTTAAGCTGGGTTCACACTGATGTTTTTCTCTCAGCCACAGTTCCGTTTAGCTGTTCCGTTTTTAAACAACATAAACTGAATCTAATGTATCCGTCCATCACCCCATTCATTTCTATGCATTTTTACTGTGCTTCGTTTGTCATATTTGTGCTCCGTTTGCATGTATTCCGTCAGGATTCCGTTCCTTTGTGAACGGAAAAAAAATCCTGCATGCAGCTTTTTTTCCTCCGTTTAAAAAAACAAAACGGAAAACGAACGGAAAGTGCACTTCCTTTTGTTTTTTCATTATAGTCAATAAGGACGGATCTAAACAGAAGGTATTTCCGTTTACATCCATTTGCAAGTTAACAGTTTTCATCAGTTATTTCACAGAGCATGCGCAGAAGAAGTGAGAAACCAAAGAAAAAAATAAACTGATATAAAAACGCATGCCAACTGATGCAAACTGATTCTGACTGATGCTGACTGAGGGACAAAAGTCAGTTTTTTAAGGGTATATTCACATTGACGGGCTCGCAGCGAGATTCTCGCTGCGAGCCTGGCAGGTCCTGGCAGTTTCCATACACTACATACTTGCTTCGGTCTAAACGACCGCAGCAAGTATGTAATTCTGCCGCCCTCAACCCCTTCTGCTCCCGCCCGGCTCCCCCGCTGTAAGCATACATTACCTGTCCTTGCTGCACGGGTCCGGCGTCCTGCTCTCCCGTCCGGCCAATTAGTGTGTTGCCCAGCTGCAGCCACTGATTGGCCGGACGGGAAAGCAGGACGCCGGACCCGTGCAGCAAGGACAGGTAAAGTATGCTTACAGCTGGAGAGCCGGCGGGAGCAGAAGGGGTTAAGGGCGGCAGAATTACATACTCGCTGCGGTCGTTTAGACCGCAGCAAGTATGTAGTGTATGGGAACTGCCAGGACCTGCCGGGCTCGCAGCGAGAATCTCGCTGCGAGCCCCTTCGTGTATATATATCCTAAAGCCAAAATGCAAACGGACAATGAACATTTTGCAATCAGTTTGCATCAGTCTGCTCATCAGTTTTTTGCTTATTCATTCAATTAATTTGGATGGACAGGTCTTACCAGTGAGGCGCCCCCTAGTTGCTGGTGAGGCCACAGCTGGAGAGGCAAATTTCACAAGCTGCACAGTCCTTTCTCTGGCTGCAACAGTGTTTAGGAGACACTGAAGGGTAGACCGAGCAATAGATTTTATTTGTGCATGGACTCCACCACAGATGGTGAGGCCCCATACTCACAATTTGACTTTCTTTTAATTCTTTCAGGCAAGGAATATAGCGATATCAATTGAATTTAAAGAATCTGATGATGAAGAGGCGCAACCATTAAGGGTTTGTTACATAATAATTTTCTTTCTTTTTTATTAGACTGAAAGCGAGTAAATACACTGTTACTTTTCCTGTACTAAGGCACTGATGGAACTGATGATGAATATTATTGTACTTTTTAGTGCATATATGGAAGACCTGGTGGCCCAGTGTTTGTGAAAAATGCCCTTGCTGCTGTTTTGCACCATCAACAAAATCCAGAGTTCTACGATGAGGTAGGTTTATTCATTATCACATCTCATCCAGCTTCCTCTCCTCCCTGGCACTTACCACAGATTGGCAGGAGGCAGAAAAGAACTGTATAGTTATGAATGGCTGCACAGTTATTTTAGTGATTGGGCATAGGGCTGAATCAGAGCCTTGTTTGATCATTAGGGAAGTGGTGAAGGGAAGAGGTTTTCTTTTAAAAAAAATGCATTTGTGTTAGCGGGGGTGTTCACTTAATGTGGAGTTGCACTCCAGGTTTTTGTTTTTGATTATGAAGTTTTAAACCTTTACGGTATATGTGTTAATGTGGTGTGCCAGGCATTTTTGCAGCAGATCCCCCATATAATGAGAATAGCTTACACTTTAGAGACATTCCAGAAAACCTTCCCTGTGGAATGTGGACAGATGTATCATAGTTTTGCTCCTGTTCTTAAGTCACTAAGAATAGCAAGAGGCAAATGCTTATTCTGGCATCTTGTTTGCACAGGTTATAAAAAGTTCTCTTTGTTAAACCTGGCTGGATGTGAAGAGGAATTAATGTGATAAGTGTCACTTAAGGTATTTTTTTCCATTCTTGCAGATTAAAATAGAGCTGCCCACACAGCTTCATGAAAAACACCATTTGTTGTTCACTTTCTTCCATGTCAGCTGTGATACATCAAGCAAAGGAGGCACCAAGAAGAAAGATGTCATAGAAAGCCAAGGTTTGGACAGATAAAGGATTTAACACAGCACTGGCATTTATTTCTTACCACTGTTCAAAGAAATAATAGGAGACGAACTCAGACTAGTCATAGAGTCCCCCCGAAAAATAAGATTATTTACATAGTCCAGAAAATATGGCAGTAGGGGCATGGAAGGCAGTGCATTAGTACATATTCTGTCTGGGCTCCTGGATGACTGACAGTCATTTTATATTTTTTACCAGTATTTGCATATATATATATATATATATGTCATTTATTACCCAAAATGGTTGCGTATTAATTCCAATGTATTTATTAGCCAAGTTATATAACTGTGTGGGGGGATGAGCCGTTTCTATTACAGGATATTTTGCCAGTAATCCAGTGAAGAATATAGGTCATATCCCAGAGGACTAGTAAAGGAGAGAATTGTATATCTTTTCATTGGCAAATATAGGCCAATGTCTTAAATAGCATTGTTATGGGAAATATGTCTTTTAGCAGTTTCTGAAGTAGAGCAGCCGACAATACAGGACAAGATTAGATTTAGAAGGAGTACAGATAGAACAGTCTTAAAGGGAATGTGTCATCAAAAAGTTAACCTATATTGGTGATGTTTTTGCTATTCTTTTAACTTTTTAATATCTATATTATCAAATAATCATGGTTTCTTGCAGCTTTCATTCTGGTCTCTAAGTTTAATAATAAACGGAGACTCCCTGTTCTGTAACAAAAAAAAGAAAAAAAAGAGATGATTGTAGTGATTGGTGAGACCAGTATGTAGAGAAGATAGGATCAGACAATTGACAAACAGTTATAGTCACAGCTCTTCCTGCACAGTGATCTCTGTTAGCGTCGCACAACATACCTAGAAAACTTGTTAACTAGGATCGCCTCCAGTTTAATTGTATTTTACGTCCATGAGGCATCTGGTAAAGTGTGTTTCTAATTGCAGCAAACTATAGACAAAACATGTATGTCAATGAGGCAATGGCACACTAAAAAACTTCCTCTCTGATATATAAGTGATTACAAGGGTGGTGTAATTATACACGGGGACTTACCCGAATACATCCCCGTTGACCTATGGAAAGGCCCTCAGGCTAGCTTTGTGTAGTGTAGCTCTTTGTGAGTGGCCATGCTAAACATGCCTCTATAATGCAATTGAAGACATTTTACCCTGTTTACAGATGGTATTATTGAACTGAGAGAAGCAGGATGATCTGTTCTACAAATAGGCCACCATCTAGACCATAGTGATACAAGCATTTATGATGAGCTTATTTCGGCTGCAACATCTGGGGGCAAATATGCTCCAAGATGCCTTTCAACTGCACAGTTTTCCCCAATAAATGTCCATGAAATCTGCCACTCCTACAAATCTGCTGCCTGAGCAATAACTCATTTCGCCTCATGGTAGAAACGGCCCTGACTTGGTGCATTACATTTGTTTGTCAAAGAAGTGTGTATTTTTAGTATAGTATTCTATCAGAATTCGTTTTTACCTGTGACAATTAGGGAATTGCTGTAAGTTGTTTGGTAAGGCATTTGCATGCACAGTATGTTAATGTTTCTTCTGCACACAGTTGGTTTTGCCTGGCTGCCCTTGCTGAAGGATGGTCGCGTGGTCACAAATGAGCAGAACATTCCAGTGTCTGCCAACCTTCCTGCAGGATACCTATGCTATCAGGAACCTGGCATGGGAAAGGTATGAAGAATCTTCATTTCTTATGTACTATTCACATGTACAATAAAGCACCATGTGCTGTCTGTGATATTAATATACATTTTTTATTCTTTGCACTTTCTAAGCAGCATTCTGGCCCTGAAATTAAGTGGGTGGATGGAGGCAAGCCTTTATTAAAGGTCGCTACTCATCTGGTGTCCACTGTATACGCACAGGTAGTTATCTTCTATGGAAATATTTCTTAGTGTGTGGTAACAAGATTCCAGAAAACAATTACGTTCGTTCACTTATTGCACTTCAGTATTCCGGTTCAGGGTTTCTGGTATTAAAATATGCATCTATGTGAAAATGTTGTTAGCAACAGTCACTGGTACCACCACTGTACATAGAGCAAGAGAAAGCAAGACTGGCATTGAAAGGCTTATGGTCCTTTATATACAGTATGTGTGTTTGGATGATACAATAGATCCTGCAGTAAAATAAAAGACCTGTAATGGAGGTTAGGGTGCACTAGACTTAATATACCTACGATCCGCTGCCAATCTCTGTCTTCCATTTGCCCACTTTGGCATGTTTAGCACAGGTCATGTGATGCTGTGCCCGGTCTTGCGATGTTACAACCAGCACATGCACAGTTACTTTAGATAAGCCAGCGTCTAGTTACACGACCTTACAGCCTGAACATGCGCAACAAAGAATATGCAGGACTTTGGTGTATATAGGATACAGTGCGCATTAGTGTCATGATGGGGCCTGTCAGGGATCCTGCCAACACAAGTGTGAACGGGAATGTCAGCTGAGAGAAACATGGTACAGTATTTCAATCTGCATGGGAAAAGTTGTGAACGAAAAGTGCTGCTTAGACCTTGTCAGATGTGAAGCTGTGCATTTGTTTCACTGAAGACACATTTGAAGAACAAAGGTTTTTCAACCATACGACAACCCAGTGTAAGAATCCATAGCCCAATGCAGGTGGCTCCAAACCAGTACAGTTTTGGTTAAATTCACCATATTAATTTACTGTCCCCCCCCCCCCCTTTTTAAATAATTTTTTTACAAATTTCATTTAAAATAGGTAATGTATAACATGCTGTTTGTGGGGGTTTTTTCTTCTTGTTTTTAGGATCAGCACTTGCACAACTTCTTTCAGTATTGCCAGAAAACGGAGTCTGGAGCACAGGCATTAGGAAGTGAGCTTGTTAAATACTTAAAGGTAAATCTTATATTGCAAAGATCATCGCTATAACAGCAGTTTTGTAGATGTCTTTAGCTTAAGATTATTAGAGAAGCACAAAGAAATTACAAAAATCCTGTTGCCTCTACATATTTTTAATAACTACTTCTGTGCCAGTGCCACCCAGTGACTTTAGTCATAGAATAGTACATATCATACACTGTGGAGCTGACCTCATTAGGGAACCATATAAAGATATATACCAATTGCAGAGTTCCAGTCTTCTAAAAACGCCCTTGTTAGACCAATATCAGACAAACTGTCATTGAAAACAGCTTCTTTTTTTTAACATATTTTTAAAGAATTTTAGATTATCTCTCCCCCCCCCCCCCCAAAAAAAAAAAAAAAGAAAAAGAAAAAAAGAAATGTTACTCTCTATATTATAAAAGAATCATAAACCTTTGCACTTGTCATTTTGGCCACTAGGCTTTAAACCAAGCATAGGGAACCTTTGACCCTCCAGCTGTTGCAAAACTGAAATTTCCATCATGACCAGGCATGATGGGAAATGTAGTTTTGCAGCAGCTGGGGGGCGGAAGGTTCCCCATCACTGCTTTAAACAAAGCTAAGACCTCTTGCCCTGTGTTAAATAATAACGTAGGGGGCTGCTAGAAAGTGATCTCTACAGCATTGCAATGAAAAGTGACACCAGTAGATAACAAACACAATAGCCATTTAGCCTCCCTCTTCCCGTGGAATGAGGCCACAGCCCATGCTTTTAAATGTGTCCCATATAAGGGTCTGGAGATGTTTAAACATGTTACTAAATGCAGTTAAAAATAACTCAGGCAAGATGGCTGTTCCTATAATGTACTACAAGTAAAAAAAATGACAACCAGTAAACAGAAACCATTAAGAAACAAAGAAAATGTTCCAGTATCTGTCTCTAATCAGTAGAAACAAATTTTTGCAGTACATTTTCTTTTAAATCAACCTGTCACATTTAAAATGCAGTCCAGTCTGCAGGAAGCATGTTATAGAGGAAGAGTCGCTGAGCAGATTGCATAACTTGTCATTTATTGATGTAAATCTCTGCTTATTCTAGGCATAAATGCCATGTGGGTATTCTACTCAATGATTGACAGCTATCTGTGTGTATAAGTGTGCATGTCAGTCATTGACATCTGATTACTTTGCTCATTCTGACCGGTCCTACTCGATGATTGACAGCTCCCTACATGCATACTTTATTCATACAGTTCTCAGTAACACCACCCACATGGCTACTTGGCCTAGAATGTGTAGAGATTTACATCAATAAGTGACAATTTTCCCACAAAACCATATAGCAATAAGCTCAGATTCTCCTGCTCTCTAACATGATGCCTGCAGATTGGACTGCATTTTTAATGTGACAAGTTCCCTTTTAGGCAAAGCTTTACTTCAGGAGACACAAATGTGGCTTAAGGCTTTATAGTTGTCAGGTTTAGATACCATTGATCACTAGTGTTGTTGGACAAGTTCTAATTTCAGACCAGTTTGGGTTATACATGATTTCTCACTGACCAACTATTTCCCTTCTTAGAGTCTCCATGCGATGGAGGGGCACGTCATGATTGCCTTCCTTCCCACTATACTCAACCAAATGTTCCGAGTTCTCACAAGGGCTGCTCAGGAGGAAGTGGCTGTCAATGTTACAAGGTAAGTCTTGGAGAAATGTGTAATGTATGCATTATACATCCATGTGAGTTTGTCAGAGAACCTTTCACCACTTCTGAGGTGTCTTTTTAGACAAAGAAAATTGTATTCCACAGAGTTCTGGAGTGTAACACAATTCTGCATGTGTTGTCACCAGTCCCCTTGTCTATAGGGTTTACGCAAAGCAATTACTTTACTGTAGCCCGATATTGTCCAGATTAAAATCATTTAAAAAACTCACAAGGTCTTGGGGTCCCATGTTAGCTGCCTCCACAAAATATAAAGTGCAAGGTGCGATTATAAACAATATAAAGTGTTAAAAAGGTACAGTTATGACACAATAGAATTACATAAGCACATATAGCACTTCATTCCTAGTCCTAGTACACAGTTCTCAAAATTGTATAAATGATACATGATGCAGTTAATCAATGCTAATAACACACACAGTAACAGTAAACCTGTGTGGACACACAATATACGACCTGTAACATCCCCTGCTCCTATATAATATCAGGATGCCTAATACATACAGATACAATAGGGAAATAATCATGTGTGGAATCCAATCACATTAGGTTCCTGAGAAATACCATTAGAAGTTAGTACTGGAAAGCAAGATCCCCTAAAATATGGAGGATTTACAATACCTTACCCCAGAACCAGCAAACAAGAACGGCAGCACACCCCAGACCCTGACACACGTTTTGCCTCACACTTTCCTCCTTGATGCAGTTTTTGAAACCAGGAATGAATCTTAAATGCAAGTCAAGTATAAGTGAAAGGCTGAGACTTTAAATAAAAAGAGAGAGAGAGGAGTGAGAACACTCTTAGGGTCCTATTCCACCAAACGATTATCGTTCAGATCATTGTTAAATCGTTCGAATCTAAACGATAATCGTTCGGTTGAAATGCAGTTAACGATTAACGACCGAACGAGAAATCGTTGATCGCTTTATAAGACCTGGACCTATTTTTATCCTTGCTCGTTCGCGAAACGTTCGCTAATTGTTCGCATTGAATAAGACATCATTCGGTCGTTCGCAATAGATACTAACGCAATAGCGAAGAAAAACTATCGCAATTACGATCATAAGTAACAATTATCGTTCAATGGAAATGAGTGAACGTTTTCAGGTCTTTCGCAATAGCGGTCGTTTGAGATCGTTAATCGTTAACGATTATGCAAACGATAATCGTCCGGTGGAATAGGGCCCTAAATGTACTCATGCATTCCTAGGAGGAGTAACAGAAGGATGACACAGTGCAAGCAGTTAAGAAAAGATGCTCCAGAATTGCTATTTTATGGGGGACACAAGTATTTACTAAACTTTCATGTTAGGAGAAATGACATGTCCTGGTTACTCTGTGAATGGGTTATATTCTAACAGATCATTCCATTCATTCCCATAATATCTATCCATACACATGTTCTTCCCGCAGCAATATTACAAAGTATCATTCTCGTTTAATAACAAACACTGTTTATGTATAGTAACTAAGGCGAGAATTGTGGTATTTGTTCTGTAGGGTCATTATCCATGTGGTCTCTCAGTGCCATGAGGAGGGGCTGGAGAGCTACTTACGGTCATATGTTAAGGTATGTCAGACACTGATGGCGCATCACATCTTTACAAATGATGTCAACTCAGAGATTCTCATTTATTCCAAATATATTCTATTTATTTGTGATGTAAATAAAAAAAAATTTAGGAAAAAAAAGCTAGTAATTATATTACTTGTGTTGGAGATTTTATTGTTGCTATACATTTATGTGCTTTTACTACTGTTTCTCATGCAGTGCTGAACAGCCAGAGGAGGTTAGGTGGTGGTAAAAATAGTATGAGAACTCAACAGTTGTCTGTCTGATCATGTTGACAGATAATATTTTAGGTTGATTGGGTCACATGAATTACTACGAAAAAAACATATGAAGCATACAGATACAGAGAATGAGCATTTTATATCATGTAAATATGCTAAAGTGGATGTTTCTATGTCTAGCGGAAAGAGAGGTCCTTTATAATCACAGGTGTTTAAATACTATACTAAGTATACACTTTTCATATTGCAACTGTGTGTATATAACTATTGAGCTACAGCTGCAGTCCAGAGGAGTATGTGGAGTTGTCTGCAATCTTGTGGGCTGCAGCTGGCACTCATTTGTTCAAATGAATCTGTTGCACTGCTGAAAATCTCCTTATAGCTGATGTCCTGTTGATGTGCAAGCAGAGGCAGGTGACAATCTACTGTAGCTGAAACACTTCACCTAACTAAAGTGAAAATGATAACTTTTATGTATAAACAGTTTCTAATAAACTTTAATCTCTGTATCAGTATGTCTACAAGGCAGAACCGTATATCACCTCAGAATACAAGACCGTGCACGAAGAGCTGGCCAAATCCATGACAGCTATTCTCAAGCCCTCTGCTGACTTTTTAACATGTAACAAGCTTCTCAAGGTATGATTAGACTTCAGTGTCACCTATAGAACATATTGCAGGAGGGGAGTTTTCTTACCCGAATGTCAGAAACTTTTTTTTAGAAAGTGCATTTACCTTTTTACTGCTGTGTTCATATGTGGGCTATTTCCTAACACTTGTCAATATATTATTTATTTGCAGTATTCTTGGTTTTTCTTTGAAGTCCTAATAAAATCAATGGCCCAGCACCTTGTTGAGAATTCAAAAGTAAAAGTATGTATTAAATATTAGACTTCTACTATTGTTGCTGCACAGTTTTTGTAGGGTTCAACATTGTATACAAGACCTATAACCAACAAATATAAGGGTGAAGGGTGACTAGTGTTCAGGTACTCAGCACATGAATTGTTGTTAATGCCAGTTAAATATTTGATAAAGTGTGAATGTGTGTGTGTGTGTGTGTGTATATGTATATATATATATATATATATATATATATATAACACATTACTCCTTTTTTTTTGTTAAAGTTAGACACTTTACACCACAAAATAATCCCTTTGGTTTTTGGGTGGCTAGTATATATAAAACCCAGAGTGCCACAATTAAGGTGAAAATAAGATGGTTGGTGTAACCACTAAATACTACCCTGGACACACATTTCCGTTTCCATAAATGAGTGTCATCCTGTTGTGGGTCTCCATGCAGTGAAAATGTCCCTAAATATTTCAGCGTAGATAACATGTACAAATAGTAGATGATGAATTCGCTGTACACAGCAAGTACCTAGCCTCATATAATAGGTAATCTATAGATGATACTATTTTATATATACTTTTGTACATGCCTTTTTAGTATTTCTCATTAAAGTCTTACTGTCAAATAGAAAATTAGAGACATACCAAACCTTTTAATCCACCAGGGTCTTGGTACTCAGACACCCACCAATTGTTAGAATGAGTCTGGAGAAGCTCTTAGCAAAGGGTTTCTCTCCCCAGTTTGCAGCTAGAGGCGGGTGCCATAGACTTACTATAGAATCTCTCTCCTGCTGTGAGATAGTGAGAGTTGCACTCAGCTGAGCACTTCTCCCAACTCTTCAAGAGATCATTGGTGCACGGATGTCCAGGTCACAATGAAGCAATGTTCCTTCTTACCTTTTTAGATCCATAACGCTTTTATTTTTCCACCTACAGGGCTGGTTGAGGTGTCTTTTTTGGCACCATGATCTTTAGTTTTTATTGGTATCATGTTTGTGTAAAAGAAAAAATTTGCAATAATTATATTGCATATACTGATTAATGCTATGCAATAGCATAGCATTGATCAGTACTATTGGTGATTTGTGCATAGAGTCTGCCTGAGAGCAGACTCTATACATAGATCGCCGATCCGATAGGACAGAGGGAAGTGTTTTTCCCTCCGCTTGTCAGTGTAAATGATCAGGACCCTCGCAGATTTAGGCTGGGTTCACACACAGTACAGTGGTGCCTTGGATTATGAGCATAATTTGTTCCATGACTGTGCTTGTAATCCAAATCCAATCTTAAAGCAAAGCAAATTTTCCCATAAGGAATCATAGAAATGCCGACAATTGGTTCCACACCCCAAAAATAATAATTTATTATTCTGAATAACATGTAAAACAGATGAAACAAACATTCAGAAACAGCTGAATCTGTGATATTATAAGTTACTGTACAGTAATGGAGAGGATGGGAAACACAAGGGCTGACAGAGACTGCAGGGAGCATGAAGGAATGAGCAGGGAAGAAGTGAGCACATACATGCAGCACTCTCTGTCTGGGGAGAGAGAGGTTACCGCTATAAGGAGATTACCTCCACAGTCCTGTCCTCTGATGTAAGCCCCAGTCTGAAGTGGATCTGTTATGATTTGGAAGGTGAGGGAGACTTCCTGGGTCAGAGTACAGGGCTGTAGACCACACTATGCAGACCATGCCCCCCTCCACTCGCACTCCCACCCAGTACAGGGAGCTCTTAAACCTAAACAATGCTCTTAAACAAAGTCACAATTTTTTAAAAACTGTGAGCTCTTAAACCAAGTTACTCTTAAACCAAGGTACCACTGTACATTTCAGTCAGTATTTTGCAACCTCAACCAGGAGTGGATTGAAAACACAGAAAGCCTCTGTTCACACAATCTTAAAATTGAGTGGATGGCCGCCACATAACGTTTAATAACTGCCATTATTTCAATATAAAAGCCGCTGTTTTAAAATAATGTGTTCCTACTGCACAGGGCATATGTAATAGGAACATATATATGCACGTGTGGATGTGAAGGGGTTAAATGGCAGTAACACGTTACATGTGTGTTTTGCATAAGAAACGCCTCAAACCTTATTGCAGTACCTATGTATTGTGTCTCACAAGGGGATTGTGAGTCAGTTATTTGGACCCTGCAGGTTACTACTATAATACTTTCAATATCCTTTTTATAAATCCCTTAAGGCCGCCCTCAGCTTGGGGCTTAAGCATGCAGTGATTTTTCATCTTTTCAGTCAGCTCAGCCATATGAAGGCTTGTTTTTTTGCAGAATAAGTTATATGTTTATTTTTATTATTTTTTCCTAGGGAGATGGCATTAAACCGTAATTTAGAGTTTATGGGGTTTGTCAGATTAATTGAGCAATATGTATATGTAAGCTTTGAGCTCTGAGTCATTACAAGTAAGGAAATACCAAATTCATATGTATACATTTTTTATGTTTTGCTACTTTACTACAAAAAAAGGCTTTTCTCTACCAAATAATAGCTTTTTTATATCACCATATTTCAGGAAACAGGGTAAACAAAAACAGCTAGTATGGCACTGTTATATTTTGAGGGAGAAGGTAAAAAAAAGAATAACGTGAACAGCATAACATGTTAGCAGCGCTGACAGGTTCTCCATAAATGGGGCATATCTCAATAAAAAGGGAAGATCTCCATGATTGTCCAGCAGATATGTACCTCTGGTTTCGCTTGTCTGTACTCTGTGGTATAATTTATTTTTTGTATTCTAGTTACTTAGAAACCAAAGATTTACCGCCTCTTTTCATCATGCGGTAGAAACCCTGGTTAACATGCTTATGCCACACATAACACACAAATTCAAGGACAATCCAGAGGCTTCCAGGAATGCTAACCACAGCCTTGCATTCTTCATAAAGGTAATAACGCTTGGTCATCTAACTCTAATAGCTTTATCCTAAGTGTCCTGTAGCTGGATTATAAAATACATTTGAATTCATGAACACTTTAGATGAAATTTTCTGTACAATCCAGTTTTTATTATCAGTCTTTCATTTCAATCACTACTTGTGTTTTGCAGAGGTGCTTTACATTCATGGACCGAGGTTTTGTTTTTAAGCAAATTAACAACTACATGAGTTTCTTTACACCAGGAGATCCAAAGGTGAGAAGGATCTCTCCTGCCTATTACATGTGATAGCTGTCATTCTAATGTTCATTTGGCAGATAGTTACCTTTTCTCATTTTTCCATATCTGTTCTGTTCTGACTGGTGAGAGGAGGGATAAGCCACTGTTATTTACCTCTGGCGGTGGTTTATATCTCTAAGAGCAAAAGAATGTTGAGAGGGCGGTTTCATACATGAGTATTAGAAAGTCAGCCAGGCCCCCTGAAGTCAACAGGTTTGTTTGACTGTTCCCTTATGTTTATGGGGGCCACTAATTTAGAATAATTGAAGTAAATGTCAGCCGCAATTCAGGTTTCAAACTGCTGACACTGTTATACACTATAGCTGTTAGGTCAGGGAGACACATGGTACCCTTCATGCATTTGTTCATGAGGAGGTGTTACAGCTTGCTGCAAATCAGGAGTCTGGAAAAGCCTCTTTGACTCCTATCATGTGTCTCCTTGTCCTAACAGCTATCTGACAGTGTCAGCAGTTTGCTATGATTCCCCTTTAAGCTTGATTCTGGTATTGAATCAGACACTGATGGATTGGGCTGACCTTTCCTCCAGTGCGTATGGTAGCCTTTAAACCTGTGGGTTATCACCCAAGTCAATAGGTGAGTAATGTCTTGGGTATCCACAATTATCTCATTTTATACACCTTTTGGATGCTGAGTATCGAAAGAACACCTCAATACCTTATCAAAATCCAGATGGTTTCCTATTGTCATTTTGGGGTCTTAATTTTTTTTTTTCAGACGTTGTTTGAATTCAAGTTTGAGTTTCTCAGAGTTGTCTGCAATCATGAGCACTACATACCTTTGAATTTGCCAATGCCATTTGGAAAGGGTAGGATCCAAAGATATCAAGGTATTTATATTCTTTAGAGCTATTTTTACATAAATTGGTTAAGAATATTACTAAAATGAGTTTTCTGTGGAAGCTGTCAGTATCCACCACCAATGTGCAGGGAAAAGCCTTTAGAGGCAAAGTAAAACTATCATAGATTAATTTCTGTCCATAATTGTACTGGTCGGCCTGACTTATTGTGGGGGCTTGACTCCATCAATGGGGCGTCACACATTACTTTCAGCTAGGGCCTGGTCAGAGGGCAGACAAAGCATTTGTACGGAAAAACAAGCATGCTCAATAATTACCAATAATGAGATTATTAATTTATTTTTTTTTTTTTATAACTATATTAAAGGAAACCTGTCACTCTGTTTGTGATACTGAGTTGCCAACATGTCTTAATGCAGCTGGGGATAAGTACTGCAAAGCTGCTTGCATCAAGTCTGCTCCATCTTACATCTTTACTTTATTGACATCTACTTTACCAGTCCAGGACTTGCCTCCAGTAGCTTTAGGCATACAGTATGTGCATTGCCCTGATGAAGCTGAGGACCGTATACCATCACATTACTACTCATGCTCTATGAAGTGAAGTATACTGTCTGTGTCTATGCACTTGAAGCCAATCAGCAGTGATGGAAATATTAATAAACATAAACAGAATTAACTTAGACCTTTAAGATGGCATTTGCATTAAACCATGTTTGTGGTTTAGTGCTCCTGGGGAGGATGATGGCAGGGGACACTGAGGGACACAGGGCACTTGAGGGACACTGACCATCCCCTAGGTCCCCAATTGACCACCCGTGGTATTAGGGTTCAGGCGTGGTTGAAAGAGATGGCAGAGATGAGATGCAGCAAGAGCGATCCCACTGCGATTTACCCCTCCCGCTACAGAACGCCGGAATGTTTAACTTTGCAGAATGTTCCTGTGTATTGAAAGGACGAGCAGCGGGCAGGAGATATAGCTGATGGCCAGACAACCATTATAGAAAGTATATGGCCACCTTTTAGGAGAAAGAGCTTCCTGCTCCAAAGCTCCTGTCTCCAGAGAGACACCCATAGAATTACATGGCACTGGGTCTCACCCTGGAGTCAGTAACTATAACCCTACAATCATCATTAAGCGTCTGTGTTGTCTTGCATCATATTAGCAGGAAGAGTTCATTTTATGAGAGTTTCTTTGTCTATTTTTTATCAATTAGCCTTTCTTTCACCAACAATGGAGTCTTTAGACCCTTCTGTAGGTAGGTGCAGGGTTTGCAGTGTGTGGCAGTTTTTGCAGTTCTCTACATTCATTATTGTACTTTGATGTTACATTATTTTTCATTTCTTTATCTGTTTCTACAACAAAAAGTGGCAAATGTAATATGAGATTAGCAGGGTAGCTGACAGATGAGAAGCTGTTTATTGTGTTACATGAGGTGCTATTTTGACCGTGTTCCCAGCACTACTAATGAGAGTGTCACTGTTTTACTCGGCTCATATAATTACACTGCTGGCTGTTTGTTACAAAAATGTACACAGTGAAATCTGGAACGGAATGGCTTCATGTATTAGCCTTTAATTAATCCCTGTTTACTCCTACAGATCTACAGCTTGACTACACACTGACAGATGAGTTCTGCAAGAACCATTTCTTGGTGGGCCTTCTCCTTAGGGAGGTGGGAAATGCACTGCAAGAGTTCAGAGACATCAGGCAGATTGCCATCAGTGTGCTGAAGAGCTTGATGATCAAGCACTCCTTTGATGACCGATATTCTACCAGAGTATGTGAAATCTGTGTCTGACAATGATTATTTATGAATCACACTAGTAGATAGTAGTATAATAGAGTGCTTTGAGTACCCCTAAGGGTCTGTTCACATGTACAGACTCGCTGCGTAAAACTCGCACAGAACTCGCATCAAACTTGCATGAAAGTAGCTGCGTTTTTTGTGATGTTGAACTTGCCAGGGAAAATCATGTGAAAATCAAAAAATCGCACCAAACACGCAGCGAGAATACACATACATTGACTTGATAGCAATCAGTATCACTGTGGATTTATGTGCGAGAAACTCACAGTGATAAATACGCAGCGAGTCTGTACGTGTGAACAGACCCTAAAGAGGGATTGATTGTTAGTGTAAACAAAATGCTTACATGCCCGTCAAGAGGATTTGATTACAGCTTTCATATTAGGCCTGTCTATACAACTCAAAAGTCTGAGAGTCTGCTGTGGACTGAAGTCTCTTTGTACAAAATCTTATGTCTAAATGGGGTTTAAACCTGTAGCAGATTACAGTAACAAGCAAGTGGATGAAATTTTACATTCTTTGACATTTTGTGGACCTTCTCTGTGTGGGGGTCCACTGTAAAGAATTTCCCCCATGCATAAACCTGGTCTTAGACCAGTTTCACTCTTTTCCCGGTCTGACCAGTGTTCTGATGATCCAAATTGACTGCTGTCAGATGGGGTCACTGCTGGGGTCACTGGTGTCAGAAGGGGCCTATTCCACGGAGCGATATTTGGCCGAATCGGCCCAATTCGGCCAATTATCACTTTGTGGAATAGAGAGAACGATCAGCCGATGATCGTGTCATCGGCTGATCGTTCATTTAAATTTAGACCTAAAATCATCGTTCGCCACCAGCACATCGCTACCGTGGAATAGCGGTGCGCGGCGGCGACCGACTATTTGAGAAGCAGCATACATTACCTGTCCGGGCTGCAGCTATTCAACGCGGCTGCAGCGAGCAGGTGAGTGCGGGAGGGGCTGCTCGGAGGATCGCTGATCGTCCGGGCTGCCCATAGGATATAGCAGCATCTGCTGCCGACGCTCCTATTCAACGGAGCGACGGCAGCAGATCGCTGCTATATCAGTCGCTTGTTTTTCAACACGTTGAAAAACAAGCGACTGCAACGATCAGCCGACATGAACGATGTCGGCTGATCGTTGCACTCTATTCCACGGGATGAATATTGTTCGTAGCGGCCGATATCGGCCAAATACGAACGATATTGCTCCTTTAAACGACCCGTGGAATAGGGGCTTAAGACTTATGGCCAAATTACACAACTGTGAAGCTGGCCTATGGGGGCTTTAAAGTTGAAGTAAGAAAACAGCCTTTTGGCGTAGCATTCAAATCTACTAGTCTATGGGATCACAATCTACTGACTTGGACACCTCATTCACGTCCCAAGTGTTTGTCAGGACAGTGGATAGGAGTGTATACAGTTAGTTCCTTCATTAAGAGAATTACACCTGATGTCATCTTTTTTTTTAGGGTGGGTTCACACTGAGGAATCCGCAGGGGGAACTTCTCTGTGCGGATTCCTCACTGTGAACCCACCCTTACATATAAATTTCATGGATGTTCTAAGCCATATTTGTCTTCCCTTGTTGTCAGGGTTTGCCTTGTAAATCTTGAGCACGAAAAATAGACGTCTGCTGTATGCTAAAGCAGATTAGTTTGTACTATTTCCATGGAAAATTATTTGTGCATTTCATTAAGCCTGAGTAATTATCTAGATGGCGGCTGAAGGCTTAGATTATATTTCTGGTTTTGTGTACATTTTTCTGGGGGATCTGTCAGAATGCGCAGTAGTCAGGTGGCTGAGTAAATACTTTTTCCACAGTGCAGAATTTTAACAAGTGCAAGTGTTTTAAAATCCTCCCACGCATTTTATTCAGCAAAGAATTTGAGGATTGTTATAAGTGGACCTATTGCAGTGGTTTAGCCATTTGTTTCGGATTATAGGGAGGTTTTAGATTAATTTGTTTAAACTATGGATCTAGAAATGTATGCAACAATTAAAGGACAGATGCCATGTGCAAACTGTATTTCTTAGTCAGAACGTATATGCTTGTGCTGGGATTTATTGCATGTACTTCTTTTTTATTTTAGAGCCAGCAGGCTAGAATAGCCACGCTATACCTGCCATTGTTTGGGCTCCTGATTGAAAATGTACAGCGGATTAATGTGAAAGATACATCTCCCTTCCCTGTAGCTCAAAACGTAAGTGTTCAGTGTAGTCCAAGCTTGTGCTATTGTACTTGTCAATAACCATTTATTTAATGGGATTTTAAGTGTATTTTTCTTCCTTCAAGAATGCAAAAGATGACGTTTTACTTAACGTAGCTGCTGGAAATCCACTGGTAACACCACAGAAGCCAGGCAATACATTGGACAATAACCTCCATAAAGATCTTTTTGGTGTTATCTCTGGCACGGGTGAGTGAGCAGAAATAAAAACAAGAAAACTTTGTGATCAGATTTTGTCTTCAACCATTACTTTCACTCCTTTCACTTCCTTTAGTGTAGTATACAACATAGTGCTTGCCTTTGGCTGATAGAAGGACATTTTCAGGGATTATTCCTGGCTACTAAGGTTTTGTCAAAGGTAATTGTGTATGATTTATATGAGAATATAGTATCATGGGGGAGTAGGGGATGAAGTTCACCGCCTACTCTTTGCCAGGACAAAGGAGCTGCAGTACACAGTACTCTTTACTCTTCAGAAAGCTTATTTTTGGCCACATGTCCTAGCAGAGTTTCTGGAAAGGTAAAGGCTAATGGGAGCTGTAAGCAGGGCCAATACGAGCCCTCATTGCAAGTAATAAGTAATAAAGGTTTGTATGCAGAAAATCTGCAGTGTATTAAAGTGACAGCAAAGTATATGTCTATATCCTGTATACCCCTATCTGTGTCCAGCCATTATTTGCACATCATGGGATCAGTGGAGCCAACTGTATAAAACAACAAATGCTAAACAGTATGAGTTATGACCACTACATGCAACATGAAACTTCTCAAGGACACTTGAGACAAGATACCCATCTTACCTCATGGCACACACAGCCATGGCTGGAAAGGCTTTTTGCTTTGGACCTAACCCCTATTTTCTAGGGATTGGTGGACATTCTACAGCCAGTAAACCAATGCTATATTCTAACAAATTAACTAAAATATTAGATTTTATAATGCTAAGTATCCATTGCATTTGTTTTTTCCCCTCCTACAGCTTCCCCACATACCTCATCCACCCCCAACATAAACAGTGTAAGAAATGCAGATTCCAGGGGCTCACTCATAAGCACAGATTCAGGAAACAGCCTTCCTGAGAGGAACAGTGACAAGAGCAGTTCTTTAGACAAGGTATGCATAGTGCTTCTCTCTTATTTTTATTCTGTCATGTATACTGCTAGTTCTAGTGCTGCCGCCTTGACTAGTACTCTTCATATTTACTTATGTCCAGGTTATAGGGAATGATGTATGATTTTCACTGTGAACTTCTAATAAACCTACATTCAGTATCACTCTTGTATACTAAGCGGATTGTAAATACACATTGCAATGCATCTTCTAAGCAATTTCCTCCTCGACTTTAACATGCATTCACGGTGCAGAAGGACAAACTTATTCGGAGGCATTCTGCACATGCCCTGCGCTCTAGTGGAGAGGAAGAGGACTACACGCAGGCTGCTAAGAGAAACCGCTACACTATGGATTTCTCTCTGCTGACAGTGCCTGTGCTGCCAGAGACTGTATTGCATGCTGCAGTTTCTCCTCAGAATCCAGAAGTATTATTTTATAATCTTATTTCTAGTATCTGAGCTCAGAATGTGATAAGCATCAGATTTATCCTGTTCATTTCTACTAATATGGCCCATTCTCCATATAGATAATCTGATGCGGAGTGACACATGCTGAACTATTACTTCTCTCATTTCCAGTGGTTGCAGTGTTATACTGTCTCTCCTGATCCTTGCCGTTTTTTATCACTTTGAGTTCAGAACATAATTGTTAATGATCTGCTCCTCGTCTATAGTACAGCTTTTCCCTACCACATACGTGGAATGCTGCTGCCATTAATACCTAAATGCTTTCCTCTTTGTGTGAATAATTGCAGTGCTGCACCTTTGTGGAGAGGAGTGATATAAATATATAGAGAGATATATATTAGTGTTATAGTGTTTAACCTTATTACTTGTTTTATCATCTTAGAATCAACATGGAGGCTCCTTAGGAAATACATTAGTTCGATGTGACAAGTTGGAGCAGGCCGAAATAAAAAGTTTACTCATGTGCTTCCTTCATATTTTAAAAAGCATGTCAGATGGTATGTACTACTAATAAAATGTCATTAAACCAAATGTCCTTATGACTTTTGATGGTCAGTTTGGGGTCTGAGCTGCTTCTTGTGCATGTGACTGAAATGGTCCTATAGAGTCTGTCCCTGTTATGTGAAACAGTGCTGGTAGAGAACACGCTTGGCATGTACATCTCCTGGTTTTTTTTTTTGGTTGACATATTTAAAAATGAGAAATCCTATTTGGTCCTTTTTCTGAGTACCACATTCACTTTTTTAGCATAAGAGGGCCAAGAACTTGGTTATCAAACACCATTTTTCCTATCATGGGTGATCATACCACCTTTCCAGAAGAGAAGAACAGCTTGATCCCTTGCAGGTTCCCCCCCCCCCCCTTCTTATGGTGCTGTTTTGGTGTCTCTGGAGAGGGGGAGATGTGTGCAGTGCTGCTCTTTTTTGGATACCAAGATTCCTCTCCTTCCAGCTCTCCTAATAGCCTTTATAGCTCTTTCACCTTGCAAAAATGCTTGTTTACATCCTTACACAGCCCAATGTAAAAAGGCTGTATTAGACAGCCTGGCATGCAGCGTAACAGAGTGCCGATCTGCCTACCAAGCCCAATCCACATTTAGATAATCATTATCTTTATTACACAGGAGGATATCTGCTTGATTCGGCATATACTGTAATTTGTTGGTTGTATTGTTTTTTTATGCCTCCATATTTGCTTCAAAATCCTGAAGCCATTTATATTCTGCATAGGCTTATGTTTATTTTATCTGCAGATGTCCAGAGTAGCAGCTATTCGAGAATAACGTTCATTTGTTTTCTTCTTTAGATGCACTGTTTACATATTGGAACAAAGCCAATACATCAGAACTAATGGATTTCTTCACTATCTCAGAGTATGTACTTTTATTATTCTTAATTTGCTCTTTAATAAAGTTGAGATAGATGAATGAATAGATGGATAAATAGGCTTGTATTATGTTGTGACATAAAAGCCACTACATTAGAACTAATGGATGTCTTCACAATCTCAGAGTTTGTACTTTTCTTTCATTATTCTTAATTTACTCTTTAATAAGGTTGAGATATAAATGAATAGATGAATAAATAGCCTTGTATTATGTTGTGACATAAAACTATAATAGAGTAACTTTTCTACTTTAAAGAATCCCTTTCTTCCCTTTCCCTATTACAGCATTATCACATTGTACTGATGTTTTGTGTGATCTCTCTCAATCCTTAGAGTATGCCTGCATCAGTTCCAGTATATGGGCAAACGATACATTGCCAGGTATAGTGTTACATTCATGAACATCATGCAAATGACAGTATTGTATATTGCCTACAGACTAAATTCTTTTTGTATTTTTTTTTTCTTTAATGCAAGTTCCTATCACATCCTAAACACATGAAGGAACATTAAAATGATCAGAGTTTCTGTATGAACTGCCCATTTACAGACAGGGGTATCTGACATTTTAGGTTTGCGATAAGCAGATGGCAACTTTTCCCCAATTACCTAAGAAGGAGATTTTTACTGTCATAGATGAATTGTCATTGGATACATAAGTCTAATATGTTATCAAATTTGCCATATAATTACACTGACCAATATTTCCCATGACTATCATTACCACTACTGTATTGTGTATAAGAAATAAGGATCCAACCTTAAAACCAGTATGGCATCCTTTTACCCACAGATCTAGGGACTCTGTCCTCTAAGCAGACCCAGTTACTATCTAAGGGTTTGCTCACACGTACTGTATATGCTGCCGATATTATACTGTGGATCGCATGCAGTATGTGTGATCGTGCCTGTATTCTTCTGGTGAAATATAAGGCATTGCAAAGCATTTTGTGATATTGATTGAACATGTTTCAGGTTGGAGGATGAATATATTGTTTCATCCTTTTATAGTATATATAGATTTTTCCATAAAGCACATGATGAGGATGGTGTGAGATTGCCAAATGTATTCATTCAGTTACCAATGAGATGAACAATGTTTTACATGGTGCTGCATCACAGCTCTGTGAGCTCGGCCATTAGTGCCAAGAACAGGATTGCATGCCATCCTCTGAGATCAGGAAAGCTTTTCCCACAGTTTGCTTTGTCTTTCCTGATGTCACAGGGCAGGATATGATCCCATCCTTGGCACTTATTATATGGCTACTGAAGCTGTAATACAGCCATGTGTACAGATCCTAACCTGGTATTCACTTGTTTCCTGAATCACTTTGACCCTAATAACAATAATAATAATAATCGTAAACTACATTTTGAGGGAGTATTTATTTAATCTAAGGAATTTGTGTTTGCTTAAATCTAACTGTACTGTACATTTATGTCTTACTCTTTTTTTCTTTTAAGTTGTTCATTTTAAGATTTTTTTTCATTGCTTAAGCTGGCTATAGAGGTAATGATTCTGCCACACTCTGGTGTTTGTTCTAATATTTTCTGTATTCAGAACATTTATTGGAACAATGGCATACCCAAATAATGTTTCCTTCCAGGTGGACAGTCTATGCCATGGAAAATCAGTCACAACATGGCAAATCAAAGTCTTTGGATCACAATCAAATCACAGACATTGGGATCAAATTTATTTAAAGCGGCACTATCAGGAGGTTCTCCCAAATGAGTGACTCAGCAGGTTCTCTACCTGATGACTGCAAGGCTGCTAATGATTGTCCTCTTGTCCTCTTGCGCCCCCCCCCCCACCCGCATTCTTAGGATATTTGCTAATTGTCCCAATGCTAATCATTGGCTCAGGAGCATTTGGGGCATCACCCAATGGGCTGGAGCACCAGCTCAGCCTGCCCAGCCCGCCCCCTCCCATGCTGCTCACTATGCATATGTGTATATGCATAATAGGCAACCTGGAGCAACCCCCTCGGCCCGCCTGGAACAACCCTCTCTGTCTGCCCAGCTTGCCCCCTTCCGTGCCGCATAGTTATCGGCATGGGTCGGGGTTGCTCTGAGCGGGTTAAGGGGGTTGCTCCTGGCCGCCCACTATGCATATTCATATATACATAGTGAGCGGCTTAGTATTATGTTGAAAACACAGGAGCTGTCATCTGTTTGGCCAAAATGCAGCAGCCATTTTGAGCCAGCAAACCTGTGTGGTGACAAGCTGCATGCTGCCAACAGCTTGTACGTTTTCAGCCTAATACTTGCGTACAGATAAGACTTTTTTAAGGATGCCATTCATACAGTTACATGTACTGTAGTACACCATGCTGACTTACAGCTTATTGGTAACACCCATAATAATAAATAAGATGGCTGTCCAGTTACATTACCCCATATTTATTTGTCTTGACAGTAAACTCAAGTCAAGGAAATGTAATAGAATTTGAGCAATTTGGAACATTGCCAATAATCTTTACATCTATGACCAGCTTTAGTAATGGGCCGTGTATATTGTGTTCCCACAGCCTCCCTATACTCTAGCGGTTAATGTCCTATTTTACATTGTGTACACTGACAAACCAATGTTGCTCAGGTGTAAGCATGATACATGGTGCCGAATGCATGTTCCGGGTATCTCACATGATAACATGAATACTAAGGTTCACAGATGTGTGTATGTGTGTCCTGCATTGGCCCTCACTTTAGCACTGGTGGTGGTACACATTAGGGAGCCAGCCTAAGCTGATTGCTAACACGGCTCACTCTTTCTGTTTTCCTCACTTGATTGCTGGCAAGTATAACAAAGTATATGGCTCTTCTCCCTTCCTGCCTGGGTAAGACGGTCACTGTGCCTTGCTGCTTCTTACTTTCTTGCATGCACGTGTGTACAACATTTCCCACTAACTCTTCTGGACGTTTCATAGGATAGCTAATTGCATCAACACGTTTCTTCATCAACATATTGGACCATAGTTTGATAGATGTTTCCTAGTTAATTTTCCTAGTTCTGTATCGTGAGTCGTTTTAATGGGAATAGCCGTTACCTAAGTCATTGACTTTTAGTGCTTTGTTTTTAGCATGTTGCTTATACAGTTAATGCCATTTTTGCTTTAGACCCAATTTTTATTAAAGGTTGTGTGTTTCTCTGCTTTACTAACTGCCCCCACTTCTCCGCAGTGGGGACACATCTAACTGTTGCTTCTATCCCATTTCCACTCATCTTGCAGGAACCAGGAGGGGTTGGGACCCATAGTTCATGACCGAAAGTCTCAGACATTACCTGTTTCCCGTAACAGAACAGGGATGATGCATGCCAGATTGCAACAGCTCAGCAGCCTGGATAACTCTCTCACTTTTAACCACAGTAAGTTCTGTGATGATCTTAGCTATCAGCCGCCTCTTCCTGTACCACCACAGCACTGGCACGTACCAAAGCCTCTCCACAACACACCTGGATTATAGAAGAATTTTCTGGGCTCCGTTTCATGTTGTTCCTTTCCTGAACAGGATTGCTCTTCGACACCAGATCATAATGTGTGCTGTGCAGTCATGTCAGCATTGTGCAACAGCAGAAATGTTTAAGACGGTTCACTGCTTTGGTCTCATACAATGCTTTGGAAATATACAATAGAGAGGATTTCAGGTTCTCAATCCTCCAAGCCAGTTATTTGGAGACATGTTGGCATGATCCTGACTGTGCACACATTAACTTCCTGGTGCTAACTGAGATGATAGGTGAGAATATACTGTCCACAGTTATGTGTATGAAAAAGCATTCAATAATGAATTGACTTTTTCTGTGTTTTCAGTGTGAGAAAGATATCAAGTATACTTGGAATAGCTGTAGAAAATGGTAAGATTCAATCAGGTTGAAATTGGCCTAGAAATCTGCATTACGTTGAGCCAGAGTTTCTCTATTTATCCTGCTTTGCTTCCTTCTTTCTTAAGACCTACTGAATGTTGTACATAAGTACATAACTCCAAGCACAGCAATTTATATGAAAACCCCAGATTGCTTAATAGCCAATGATTTTATGTGCACTAACAACAATGTTGTATTTCTAGAATGAGCATTTAAAACAGCATGCACATGTTGTCCCAGGACCTTTCAGTCCTGCCCAATTCACTGACTATACGACTAAACCATCATTTACTTGTTTAAATTATGTAACAGCAGTTAGCAATATATACATATAATGGTGGTAAGTTAAGAAGCATAGTTGTACACCTTTAGTATTCCTGTATGGAAACACTTGATATGACCCGTTACACGTTATCCATAATTCTAGTCTAGCCCTGTGTTTGTCTAACTTGGCATCACACATTGTGCAGTTGTCAAGTAAAAAACTCTTGTAAACTAACTATTGTGGTATGGCAGATGGTGCAATATTCTGCTGCTATGTTCTCATCTATCATAGATTTTGTTATATGGGGAAAATAAAATCTAATTCGCTGTAGCAACCATTTTGTTAGATTTCTTAAAGATCTTGCTCATTTTTGGGTAGTGTACTCCATATAGGATGACACAATTCTAGGCATTTTGCGTATTTAGTGTGCCAACATCCTTTTTATGATTAGCTTGATCTTGGTAACCTCAGCACAACACATTGCCCAATCTGGATGCTCCCTTTACTTTGAAAGATTTATTAGAAATGTACACGATGAGGAAGGAGCCTAAGCTGCAGTTCTGTGAACTGCCACATACAGCCCATGAGCATACTCTGTTTTGGGGGGAGTTGGAGGAAAGTAAAACAAGATACACCTTTATTTTTTTTTCTAATACAACCCGTATAAGTCCCTAAATTCTATCAAACAGAAAAAATGTATAGATTTTTGAAGTTAATGTTTGTCAGCCATAGACCCTGCTCTGCTTTCCTTGGAAAGCCGAGCATATAGAGCACATACGGTCTAAGTAGCTGGACACCCACCAGTCAGAACTCTTGACATATCAGAAGCTGTATAAAATTTTAGGTAAACATTAATAAAGGTGCATGTTTCAGTGAAGCAGTACATTATTGTTAACTACATAATGCAGAGAATGTATTGAGAGGAACCGGGTAGTAGTAGGAATTAGCTTTGTACTTACTCTCTTGGGTTATCCGATAGAAACAGAGGAATACAGGAAGATTTCATCTTGACAGTGCCAGTGGGTTACATTATCACTAAGAAAGATTGTTAGTCCTAAACAGAGTGCCCTGAAGTTATTGAAATTTGTATGGTACAGATCAGAAAGCACTGTCTAAATAGTGCTTAGTACTAATTCCATTAAGAAAAAGGGCTCTTCCATACTGTGAGGCTCAGTAGAAGTTTGTACTGTGCATGGGGAAATGGACTCTGAACTCTCTGTACAGTCTGCATTGAGAATATCTGTGACTCTTGAAGGAAGTTGTCACCATTAAGCATGGCTTCAGCAAGCTCTCGCTACTTTTCTTTTAGTATTTTCAAATGACTGTCACTTCAAGAACACTAAAACACTTGACACCAAAACAAATATTACATTTTGCTGTTGTTGTTCTTAAAGCAACTCTGTAACCACAGTATGTCCCCCCCCCAAACCACTTGAACCTTCGGATAGCTGCTTTTAATCCAAGATCTGTCCTAGGGTCCGTTCGGCAGGGAATGCAGTTATTGTCATAAAAACTTTTAATCATACAGCGCTGTGTCTAACGGACGGGGCTTACATTTGTATATGCATTAGGCTGGCACACCCTCTCTGTTCTTCCTCCCCACCCTCCTCATCATTAGGAATGCTCCAGGCAGATTTCTTCCTATTCCCCACCTGTGTGTATAATTAACATGGGCTGGATCGTTAATACACCTGTGCAAAGCTCAAACAGCAGTAAATGTTCCTGGATCATTCCTAATGATGGGGAGGGTGGGGAGGAAGGACAGAGAGGTTGTGCCAGCCTAATGCATATACAAATGTAAGCCCCGGCCGTTAGACACAGCGCTGCCGGATTAAAAGTTGTTTTTATGACAATAACTGCATCACCTGCCGAACGGACCCCAGGACAGATCTTGGATTAAAAGCAGCTATCCAAAGGTACAAGTGGTGTTGGGGGGGGGGGGGGGGCAGATTGTGGGTACAGAGTCCCTTTAAAGCCGACCTGTCAGCAGATTTTCCTGACTAAAGTTAAGGTATTGTACAATAGAACTACTTACCCTGAAATATAGCTTCAGTCTATGACTCCAGCTCCAAGATATAAGCAAATTAGATAATAAACCCCATGTGGCATACATCGATGTAATACTCACTTAGGCTCATTTTATGGTGGTGTATGCACACTTTGATCTAAGATCTAATTGTCTTCCAGTGGCCACAAATTATGAACTTCACAATAGGCAGTCAATAGGCAGCCAGTAGAAGATTAGATCAAAGTTCATATGCCATCGGTAACTTACAATGTCCAGGGGAACGCCACATCTCTGTCACATTTCTAATGCTATGTCTTTGGAGTACAGCACTGGAGTGATGTATTGAAATAAGAGTGGCATATGCTGTTTCAGAGTAAGAAGCCCTAGTGTACAGTACATTGCCTTTATATTAGGAAAAAGCTACTGACAGGTCTGCTTTAACCTAAATGGCTATCCACTTTCTGTATACTTAATATAGATCAACACTGCCTAATAACATAAATTGTAGTATGGCAAAAAGTATAAATCGTACTGTATTGTCTTTTATGACTTTTTTATCAAACCTATGAGGTCTTCTACAGCCTCTCTGTTTTCACATAGAGTACCGGCTTCTCAGTCTCCTTCAGAGTAAGCCTGGGGCTACACTTACCTTTGCTGTCACGCGACCAAAATCTCTTGTGCGACTTGTCTTCAACTTGCTGTCTCTTTCCTTTTATTACAGTTGTGACTTGGCTGTTAATAAAATAACCAAGTCACAAGCAAGTTGCAGATGCCTACAGCTATGGTAGTCACATGTGACTAGCGTCCGATAATCCATCAAGGATAGACTTTTATGGGACTGTCGCAGTTGAGCTATGTTGTAGTTACAATAAAAAAACACCATTCACTAACATTAGGTTTGATATTAAAAAGGTTTTCCAATTCTATAAAAACATGGCCACTTTTGCACCACTCTTGTCTACAGACTGGGTGGGGTTTGAAACTCTGTTCCATTGAAGTAAATGGAGCTTAATTGTAAACCACACTTGAACTGGACACAAGAGTGTGGCAAAAGTGGCCATGTGTTTGTAACGCTGGATAACCCCTTTAAGTTATTTTTGTGTGGCATGACCAAAGTCACTGTGTAGATTTAGCCTAAGAGTACAGGATCCGCAGCAGATTCGATCTAAATAACTGAACACAGCATCAAATCTGCTGCAGATCCTGAACGAGTGAACGCACCCTAAAATCCATCAGGACTTCTGCATTTACAGGTTTTTACCAGCCGTTATCTCTCCCCTCCCAAACTAGCTTCTAAGTATAATGTTTAATAAAGATCCATGGAGAACACAGTACACAGCAGGAATTAAAAATATCCATTCAGAGGCGTCCATAGCCAAAGGCGATATAGACTTTAATGATCCTTGCCTGGGACAGTGGGCCTACACCATTATTACTAGTAGTGGCTGATGAGTTAACCTAGCGGTGTGCTTGTGTCACCTGCTTTTCTTTATTGTTATTTAGTTGTTCCATTGTTTCTTAAAGTTTTAGAGTGCTTTTTTCATCCACTATATTTCCATACAAGTCATTTGAAAGTATGCATGCTCCCTTTCCCTAATGCATTGCCATTCTGCTTGAAGTCTGCTGTTACATAGTCCCTATACTTTTCCACTCCATTCTAAGCTCATTCTGTGTTTTAAGCTCATGTTGTACTGAATACATGGTCACTACTAGAGATGAGCGAACCTCAAGCATGCTCGAGTTGATCCGCACCCGAACTTTCGGCATTTGATTAGCGGTGGCTGCTGAAGTTGGATAAAGCCCTAAGGCTATGTGGAAATCATGGATATATTCATTGGCTGTATCCATGTTTTCCAGACAACCTTAGAGCTTTACCCAAGTTCAGCAGCCCCAGCTAGTCAAATACCGAACGTTCGGATCGACTCGAACCCGGTTCGCTCAGCTCTAGTCACTACCTGAACAACTAAAAGTCAGGAATCTGCTGGTCCTATATATTGAAAAAAACTGATGTACAAGTAAATAGCAATGCAGTCACTCCATAAACTGGAGTGGACATCAATAATGGACAAAGTGCCCTTTACACCTTTATTATTAATGTATGGGGTGGAAAGAAATCTACTCACCCAGCAGTTACTGATCCTCAAGTACATGATCTGACCATTTTCCAGAGTGGATGTATGTTCTTATTGCTGCTTAGATTAAATTGCTTTGTACTTATGAACAGAGTCATATAGTAAAGGTTCTGTTCACAACACAGTGGGTTACATCTGAACAATAGATTTGGCCTTGAGGTAAAAAGAACATCTGAATATGTCCAGTGATGTCCTCCAACTTTCTATGGAGCAAACATATGCTTAAAAAATAAAAGAATACAGTTTGTTGGCAGTATCAAAAACAATCTACCAATTCTGTGCTGCCAAAAAATGTCTAAACCTTATTGACAGACAGACGCGTCAATATATGCATACATAACTATATGTTCCATATGAGTCTAAGTAGGTTTGCAATGGCTGTGTGCGCCCTGCCTGTTTCCAACCAACGTTAGGCTATGTCCACCACGTTGGTGGTCTGTGCCAGATGTATACTTGGGGTATGTTCACACATAAATTTGTGGATTCTCTGCCAGAAATTCAAGGCATACAATTGGATTTCTGCTGCAGAATTGGCCAAGGGTTTGGGTGTTTGGTTAATTTACCCCTATTGAATGCAGTTAATCCTTGGACAGCGCAGCCAATGTGCAGTCTGCATTCGACACGCCGCTTCCTTTTCTTTTCTCCAAGTTTCTGATACATGTCAGAAATCAAGTTTGTAATTCTTTTTAAGAGGAGTGTTTTTTGGTCTACACTTTTTTGTTTGCTCTAGTAAGAAGGTACACATAAGTTAGCTACTGTACTGTAACATATATATATGTTTACACGGTGAAGAAAATTGCCAGTTGCTGCATAACTGCATGTATTGCTATGGTTTTTCAATGATGGCTTTGTATTTCTTTTGTGCCCCTCAAATACTTATTTCAGTTATTAACACATTTGTCTTCTTTACTGTGTATCTTGTTAGTCAGACTGACTTGTTTGCATAGTCCATTTAAAATTGACGTCCGTATCGGGCAAAAGAATACAACACTGCTGCACTTTTGCATGTTCAGTCAGTCTGTTGTTTAAAGGGCCATTCCAGCCCTTGTGTGAAAATAAATATGCTGTTGAGGTGGGGGGTTTTTTTTCCATTCACTTTGGCAGCCAGTTCATTTTTACACAGGCTGGAACTCTAGTATTAATTATATAGTTATTCATGAATAAGTGCTTGTAAGGCTCTGATTACATCGACATTGGAGGCCCAATTGGGCATGCATTGCTAGTTTTCCATCAAAATGACGGACCCTTACGTAGAATACAGCAGACCCTAGTCCTAGTCTGTCAGTTAATAGATTCAGCACACTATTGTGGTTTATGTTTTAAGCAGAAGCCACAACAGTGATGTGAATAGAGCATATGTATAACTCCACTTTCTTATATCTGTGGCTGTGACTTGAGGGTAAAGTGTTGTGCTCTAGTTTTGCTTTGAGCAATAATAATTAAAGATGCCACAAACCAGAACTATGGGTCACTGGGCAATAAACACCCGCTGGGCATATCCATTGTGTTTAAGTGTCCGTCCTAACTATCTGTAGACTACACTATGTATCGGTGATTGACATGTATAAGATATCCTACATATTCCATATAGCTCTCCAGAACTAGTGAGATTGGGTCCTGGTGCCAGAGGTTTGTAATTTACTTCTATTAAAAAATGCTCAAGTCTTTTAGTACTCTAGTTGCTTTATGTCCTGCAAAAAGTGATATTATTTCCAGTATGGAGAGCAGGAGAGATTTTTTTTATAGGGATTTTCTAGGGCTCTGGACAGTTCCTGACGTGGACAGAGATGTCAGCAGAGAGCACTGTCTCAGACTGGAAAGAAAACACCACTTCCTGCAGGACATACAGCAGCTGATAAGTACTGGAGGACCTGAGATTTTTTTAATAGAAGTAAATTACAAATACAGTTGATTTGAGAAAACAACTACCCCTTTAATATATGGTTTATATATCTGCTGTTCAGTTCCATGTATGAGGATTTATTACAGTACATTTACCAGCTGCTTCTTCATTTCTTTAGGCTACGGTCATTCTGATGCAGATATTCTTCACCAGTCCTTACTTGAAGCAAACATCGCTACTGAAGTATGCCTTACAATCTTGGACACGCTCTCGTTATTCACCATGGCATTTAAGGTGTGTAGTTTTTTGTTTTTTTTTGGCAGGATGATGGTAACCTATGCAACAATTAAACCATTTCTGAAAAAAATGGAGTTGCCTCCATTTCTGGAAGTTGAAGATCGGATGGAATTATTTCTGTAAATATTTTAGGGAAATACTGAATGAATTAAAAAAAAAAAAAAAAGTTTCTTAACCGAAATTCATACATGGAATACATTTTTAACATGTGTATTTTCAAACATTAGCAAATATATAAATGTAATAGCAAAGTATATTTACTAAGTGGGCTAATGATAACATTGAATAATTCCTTTGGCCAGTGATGGGCAACCTTTTGAGCTTGGTGTATCAGCATTTGGCAAAAAAACGAGCATAACTCGGATGGTGTGTCACTTCGAGAATAAACACCATCATTTTGCGATATTTATAGTGTAAATAACAAAAATATGTAATTCTAATATATAACTGTACTTAATAAACCAAAAAATAATTATTGTGTGAAGGAAACTACAAACCACACACTCTGTACCCCCATCCCTCCCCATACACTACCCTACCTGACCCTTCCACACACACTCAACTCCACCTAACCCGAATCCCTCCCCATACACTATCCCACCTGACCGTTCCACACAAACACATACACACTTCCCCCCCCTGACTCCCATCCCCTCACACTACCTTACCTGACCCCCATCCCCACACACACACTACTCCACCTAACCCCATCCCCACACACACACGCTACCCCACCTGACTCATCCCCCGACCCCCATCCTTCCCCACACACACTACCCCACCTGACCCCACACACACACACTACCCCACCTGACTCATCCCCCGACCCCCATCCTTCCCCACACACACTACCCCACCTGACCCCATCCCCACACACACACACACACACACACACACTTACAATACTGCTGTGGTCCAGGATGCGGGCTGTGGCCACTGGAGACAGGAGCAAGACTGGGCTGGAGGCAGGAGCAAGACTGGGCTGGAGGCAGGAGCAAGACTGGGCTGGAGCACGACACAACTGCGGCCGGCTGTACGCAGCTACTGTGCCAGGTCATGTCACAGTAGCTGTGTCTGGGCGGTACGTGGGGCTGGGAAAAGGTGGTGGGGTCAGGCCGCACTGTAAGGCCGCAAGGCTGCTTTGGAGGCTTGCATGCGGCTGCATACCTTTCTGTATGCGGCCGCGTGTCAGCGACTATGGCCAAGCATGTCATAGGTTTGCTATCACTGCGTTAGGCAGAGTTGAACGATCCTCAAGCACTCTTTTGTTCCTCTGAACCAGAGTGTGCAACATTTGATTACTAGTGACTTAAATAGTTGGATGCAGCCCTAGGGACTCCTGGTTTTCCAGGCAGCTTTAGGGTTGCATCCAACTTCTTTAGCCACTGGTAATCAAATGCTGCACACTCTGGGTCAGACGAACCCAAGCGTGCTAAAGTTTCGATCCTCCTCAGTCCGGCACTTTTATTATCTTTTCATTCTATGGGGGAATACTAAGTTTGTATTTAGAAATCCTCATACTTCATTATGCATTGGTGTTTAATAAAATGTTTTCTTGTATTTTTGTTTCTCCAGAACCAACTTATTGCCGATCATGGTCACAACCCCTTGATGAAGAAGGTGTTTGATGTGTATCTATGCTTTCTTCAGAAAAATCAGTCTGAGACTACACTTAAGAATGTCTTTACAGCGTTACGGTCTCTAATTTATAAGGTCAGTAAGTCAGGGCATGCTGTACAAAGGTAATATTTCAGTCCTAGTTTTCTGTCCTATATGCATTTATCACAGAGATCTGGTCCTGGACTGTCAGATTATCAATAAATGTACACATAAAAATGGGTTGTATGGACATAAAACATTGTGTGAGGCTGTGCTCACAGTATTCTCAGCCGTTTGTGAGCCATGAAATGACCATTTTATGACTGAAAGTTTCCCAAAAACTTTAATTATTGAGTTCTATTGACCTAAAAAAACTGGTGGGAATTCACATTTTATTAAAATGTTATGGCTGTAAAATTAATAGTAATGTCTTGTTCAGAAGCAAGGTCGAAGGTTCAGCTTTTTATGGCTCCAAAAAATGCAGGTTTTTTGGAACTTTTCTCAAGCGTTCTTGGGGTATGCTCACACACAATAACATATGGCTGTAATTTTGAGATAAAAATGCTTGCTCTATTTTCAGTAAAAGAATGCGCTTCATTGAAGTCAATGGGATATTGGCCAGCAGTGTACACAGTGTATAGAATAATTCATTCATTCATTTTTTTTTTTTGCTATTTTTGTTTTCATCTGCTCCAGCATTTTTTGTCACTCAAAATTAGTTATATTTAGCTTTTTTTTCACTGTGTGAACCTAGCCTTGGGATAATTTTCTCCCCAAAAAGTTGAAATAACTCTTTAGACATGGATATTTTAGGCACATTTTCAAAGATCTCTCAGATAACTTTTTATAGCATGATTTAGAGTTAAATCCACAAAAAAAATAATCGTGAAAGTGAATTTTCAAAAACCCATTTGTTTAAATGGGAAAAGAAGCTCTTTAAAGGAGAAGTGCCATGAAACTGAAAAAAAGGAGGAAGGCAGGGGGTGTGGGAAAATAATAAAGTAAACTTACCCTTCCCTGTGCCTCTGTACTGCTGCTCCCAAATCCCGCTGGCGGCTACTGGATGTCATTTTCGGCTCTTCCAGCTGTAATGTCATGGCCCTGCTGAGCGATTGCCCACTCAGCCAGTCAGTGACTGGGGGGATTGATCACCTTAGTACCTACTTTTTTTTTTTTTTTATAGATTGTAGGCTCTTCTTGTCTAAATTATTATTTGTTGCTTTGTCTTGTCTTGTCTCCACATACACTTTATGTACTGTAAAGTGCTGTGGAATATACTGGTGGAGGATGAATATTAAAGTAATAACTCCACTGTATATTGCAGTTCAGGGCCGGACAACAGCTTGGTTATCATATTTTCTGCATGATCACATTCCAGAAAAATGACATAGTCCTTTTGATTTCCAGTATTTTACCACTGAAGCAGCAATGTCTGGATCATATACAGCATTGTTCGGTTTACTCTGTTTTACATATTGTATTCTAAGATTTCGGATAAGTGCTCCATTATAAGTAAATGTTTGCTTCTTATTCTCCCTCACAGTTTCCATCCACATTTTATGAAGGAAGAGCCGACATGTGTGCCGCCTTGTGTTATGAAATCCTGAAATGCTGTAATTCCAAGCTCAGCTCCATCCGGACCGACTCCTCTCAGCTCCTGTATTTCCTAATGAGGAATAACTTTGACTACACTGGAAAGAAGTCTTTTGTCAGAACACATCTACAGGTGACTAGGGTCTGACGTATAATCGCCCATCAATTGAAACGACTATATGAAACGAATATGAAAAATAAATTCTCACTAATAATCCCTCTGCGACATGTCTGATGCCCTACATTGGTACTGATGGTCATGATTTTTCTTTTCGGTGATGAGCATTACTTTACATGATCCTGAATCTGGCCTGTCTGTTTAGAACCTTCTCCAAGCGTATCAGTATTTTATTTCTCTGTGTTGCTAATTAAAATCCATTTAGCATGAAAAAAATAACGTCCAAATTTCACAAATCATTCATATTCTATAGAATCTGAACTTTGTGGTTCAGTTTGGATTTGCTTTGTTCTTCTACCATTACACAGAGCAACCTGGAGTTAAGCAGTGATGAAGTATGTATCACAGCCTCCACTTACTATACGTACTGGCCTGGGGGGCTCCCAGCCTCGCTATTTATACTGTATAGGAGTTAGGACATCTTTTGACAGGAGTCTCTGCCCCTATACATAAAGTTTTTATGTGAAAAATATATATTTTATTTATTTATTTTTTTTCCTGTTTTTGTTTCCCCCATCTATATTATACAATGATCCTGAAATCTTGCAGTTATCGTTCTCACCACTTGGGCTAAAAATAAGCTGAGCCTTCCTGTTCTCTCTGTGGTGATAAAGGGAGGCTGCTGTAAAGTGATCTGTACAGCATCGCAGCAACATGTGACACCAGTAGATAGAGAGCATCAGTATAAGACAATAGCAGCTCCCTGTGGAATGACCTCTTCAAAGGTCACAGAGTACGCTCAATGATGTTTCACATTCATCTAAAGAGGACAGACTCTGTCTATTGTCTATGTCTCTGACTCTTGCTGTTAAGCATGTCACTTAATGCCATTAAAAACAGCTTAGGCAAGATGGCAGCCCTCATAACAATATACAAGATGCAAAATAAAATGACAGTCAGAAAATAGAAACCGATTAGAATAAAGGAACATGTTTTAGTATATGACTCCAATATGTAAAAGAAAACTTATGTGATACATTCCCTATAAGCTTTTTAATACTATTCCTGTGTTTCTTGTTTGCATATTACAGGTGATAATATCAGTAAGCCAGTTAATAGCTGATGTGGTTGGAATAGGAGGCACGAGATTCCAGCAGTCCCTCTCAATAATCAACAACTGTGCAAACAGTGACCGGCTTATTAAGGTTAGTAAATTGTGAAAGAATAGAGTCAATCTTCATAGGTCTATAGGAGTAAACTAGTAGAAAGGGAGGTATACCACTGTGCAAAAATACAATGCAATTAAGATTCCCACCAATAGGGGGAGCTCACTGCTTTGTTTCATCATTGCCTCTGGTTTACTCCTGCAATTATTATCTTTAAAATGGGTTATCCAGGCTTAAAAACAAATAAACACAGCTACGTAATTACATCAGCAGCACCAGCAGCAGTCCCTCTCAACAGGTTGTGAGTGGTATTACAATTCGGCTCCATTCACATCAAATTCAAGGATGGTTGTCCTTTTTCGAAAGTTAATTCAGAAATGTCAACCAGCATGGCTGCTTTTTTGTGTCTTTTCACTTTTGAAAAATGTCACAACCGAATAGAAAATCACCAATATATCAGCAAGGAAAAGAATCATAACTACCAAACATTGGCTGCTGCTCGAGTAAGCCAGTATGTTGCTTATTCTATTTCACATATTCAGTCAAGTTTACATGAACGCCTTATTCTTGTGTTTTCTGGATCCCACTCCTGAAATATAGTGCAATCTACCTCTCCTTAGAACAGAAAGAAGGTTGGATCTTGCCACAAGGGAGAGAGGAAACATTATCTTTTGGCCTCTCCTAACTTAATTTGGATATTTGTGATATTTATTTGTTTGTAGTATGTATTCTTACAGTTATTATCTGTCTTTCAGCATACAACATTCTCATCTGATGTAAAAGATTTGACTAAAAGAATCCGCACAGTACTTATGGCTACAGCTCAAATGAAGGAACATGAGAATGATCCTGAAATGCTTGTTGACCTGCAGTACAGCCTGGCTAAGTCATATGCCAGCACCCCAGAGCTGAGGAAAACTTGGCTTGACAGCATGGCCAGGATTCATGTCAAACATGGAGACCTGTCAGAGGTAGGGGGCTTTCTGCACATTTCTCCCCTTTATATCACTGTAGCATTTTCTTTTCTCAGAGTTTCCATTGTATATGTTCACCACTGCATAGGGAAATGGTTGTGATTATTAAATCACCTATTTAAATGAGCATCCCTCACATAACATTTATGGCATATCAGTAACTTGTTTGGTGGGCATATGACTGCTGGAACCAGAGAGGATCTGGAGAATGACATAGATATGAGGCACACGGGAGCTATGCACCAGCTAAATTAACTTGAGACAAAAATGTAAGACATGAAAAGTAAGCAATATTTTTGGGAGGGTTATTTGTGCCATAGTATACATTGGAATAATTTTTGACAGCATACGGATTTATGTCAGAGATCAAAAACTTGATGTAAGTGGGGCCTGATACTAGGTGTTGTCCAGCCTTAGAAATACATGGCAACTTTCTTTCAGAAACAGCACACCTCTTGTCCTCAGTTTGAGTGTGGTTTTCGTCAGTTCCATTGAAGTGAATGGAACTGAATTGTAATACCATGCAAAACCGGGGGACAGGGCTTACACTGTTTGTGCAAGAAAGTAGCTACATTTTTTAATCTTTAACTTCCTCTAAAATTTTAACCCTTTAGTCACATCTCTAAGTCTTTTGTTAATATTGCAGCTGTAATAAGCAAATATAAGCAACCCCAGACAGGATAACCTTCCAATATCCACAGTTTTAAGCATGCCCTAGAAACACCTCTTTCTAGGCACACAGGCCTTTCACATTCCTTAATAATCTCTTCTCCATATAGCATCTACTCTTTCTACATAATTCCTCAGAACCTTATCCACAGACACTGGTCTAGACTGGCTTACTTACTTTATGCAGCTTTGTGTATTTCCCCACTATAGATATAGATCAGGGCTCTGTGTAGCCCACTTAAGCTCTGCCTTACCATCCTCACCTAAACAGTGCCTGGTTATGGCCCTTCATGTTCTAGGGCACAGGCAGGCTGGAACAGCAAAGGGCCAAACCCAAACTATTTCCACACAGTTGGAGGCAAACAATTGTTCAAAATGTCTTGGATGCACTAAGATCTCCCCTCACTGAAACTAAGAGGTCTAGGCCAGCCATGTAAAACAACCCTATTGATTTATTGGTGGAGATTTATTAAACATGGTGTAAAGTGAAACCCTTAGCAACCAATCAGATTCCACCTTCCATTTCCCACAGAGTCTATGAGGAATGAAAAGGGGAATCTGTTTGTTTCCTAGGGGCAACTGAGCCAGTTTCACTTTACACCATGTTTGATAAATCTCCCCCATTGAGCTCTTTTAATAAATGTTTTAGCTGATAGCATTATTAGAGGTTATGTGAGTGACGCCTGTTAGTGATTAGGAGCTGGGGCCCCATACGTCTGTCCTTATTGTGTTTGTCTTGTCTATGAATAAAGGGTTCATAAATATACAGGAGTCTTTGGGTAGTGGTATTTCATAGTAGTAGGATCACTCCTATATGCAAGGTTTTATAGCAAATGTGTACCATTGGATAGATGTTGTGTGTGTGATAAGCCCTAGGTGTCTAATTGTGTCTCGTTTCTCTTACAGGCAGCAATGTGCTATGTACACGTGGCTGCCCTGGTAGCTGAATACCTTATGAGGAAAGGTGAGTGCACTATCAGTAATATGTGCTATTCACTCTTATCGCTGCACTTTTATCATATAAGCTTCTTTCAGTCAAGAGCAATAAGAGTATTAAGGATTAGTAATAAATTACAGAAGGCTGCTGGCTGAATTAACCCTTTGTACTTTGTGTGCTGTTCAGTCCTATTTATAGCAGACCTTTAGCAGCTTTTCAGCCTAAACTAAAGGTAGTATATAAAAGGGTTTCTTACCCTGAATGCATAGATGCCACAGTGACTGCAAGACTAAGGCCTACCAGTATACGCACTTAGACTTAAAGGGGTTATCCAGCGCTACAAAAACATGGCCACTTTTCCCCCTACTGTTGTCTCCGGTTCAGGTGTAGTTTGCAACTAAGCTCCATTTACTTCAATGGAACTGAGTTTCAAAACCCAACCCAAACTGGAGACAACAGTAGGGGGAAAGTGGCCATGTTTTTGTAGTGCTGGATAACCCCTTTAAGAGTAACAGGCAGAAGCCTGTACTCTTAGCCCAGCTTGTGATATTACTGGCAGCACATGTGCTGTGATCTCTTCTTCTGGCGGCCCCAAACTGTGATCTGCACTTGTGCAATTTGCCCAACTCAGACCATCACTAGCGGCAGCTGAGAGAACTCTGAGCAGCAATGAGAGAAGCAAATTGGAACGCATGTGACTTTACAAGCATGTGAGCTGGGGTAAAAGTCACTCTAAAGTCTGTAGGTGTATTGACGGGCCTTAGTTGAGATTTTAGAGGCAGGGCTTTTGCAGGGCTTTTGCAGGCCTATGGAACACCCTGTGGGCTTTATCTCCTAATTTGCATATTATTTCTAATATTTGTATCTTTGCTGGATTGCAGTAACAATGGCATCTATGAATTCAGGTTTAGAAGCCCTATTGTACATTGCCTTTGGTTGAGGCATTAAAAACTGCTGATGGGTCCCCTCTAATATTATAGTTTCTAATGAGGCTTGTCATGTTATTTTAGCAGCACCTGCTTTTCCTTTTAGCTTAATCAATTCTGTTATATTCTGTTACATTATATTCTGCCAACTTGCTGTTTTTAAGAGCAGTCAGTCTCTAACAAGACAAGGATTATTCTTCCTCTAGCATCCCATAATGGACAAGACACCACTTCTTCAGCTTCGATTATTAGGTCACGCTTGGTGGCTGCACAGTGTAAAAGTGAGATAATTTATTAGGGGAATAGACATTTATTCAGGTAGAATTGATGTCTGCCCTAAGTGTTCTATTTTGGTCCTTGGTGTAGTAGCGACTTGTGTAAGGAGTCTGAATGGCTGCACGCTTTATTTCAATCAGTTAATCTAAGATACTGTGTTACTCCTATGTGTTCCCAGGAATGTTCAGGCAGGGCTGCTCAACTTTTAGAGTGATCACCCCAAATATTGATGAGGAAGCTTCTATGATGGAAGATGTTGGAATGCAGGATGTTCATTTCAATGAGGTATGCTTATATATTTAATGCAGAAGATACATATAAGTTCTGCAAATACTGTATATCTTAGTAAATGCAACTGCTGCTTGTTATCAAATGTGTTTACAGGTGCAAAGTAGATTCTTGGAGTAAAAATAAAGACTTTCATTAGCAACTTGGCAATATAAAACAAATATAGTTTACTACGCACCAATGGTTTCACATCTGCGCAAGCAGTGCCAACACTGAATTTCCATGCAGTGGAAACCAGTGCTAACAGTTTTTTTTTAAAGTGTCACTGTCGTTTCACAAAACTCTTGACATGTCATAGTGAATGTAGGAGTCCTCTTTCTTCAAGTCTTCAGTGCCCACTTTAAGATAGTGGGCCTTCCAGCGTGCATCCTACCTCATCACTGAATAACCATTTGGAAGCCTTTTCCTCAAAGGTGCTGTTGGGCTCTTCTTTTTATTGGAATGTCATTGAGATGTCAAAAGTTTTGATCGGTCCGTGTCTGAGTGTTCAGACCCCTACCGATCGGGAAATAGCACTAGGCGCAGTCCTTTCCCTGCTCATTGTCACATGATTGGCATTATAATGGAGCTCTATGGTGCCTGACTGATCATGCTGATACAGAACGGGGAGAGGGTACGCTGCAGCGTGGTCCTTTTGCCGCTCATTCTCCCGATCAGTACTGGTCTGAACACTCAGACCCAGACCAATCAAAAGCTGTGCTGCTAAACACTGTATATAATGCTTTGGTGACACATGCTGTGGTGCAAACGAGAAACACTGGTGGTCCATCTGATGCTTATAAATATCGAGAACTACTGAGCACATGCACATAATGGAGTGGACTAGTGCTTGGAGTGCTTGTTATTCAGGAGGATATATCTAAATCGGCTGCAGAGGACAGTGTAAGTGATACATCATTCTGTTTAGCATCTCTGTCACTAGTTTACCCTTAGATAAGACACCATAAACCTGCTGACAGAGTCTCTTTAGGCACTAATGGCACTCTGCAGATAGATATAGATATCGATATCCCATACATGAGGACACTGGCATTAAAGGTATAATATTGTAAGAACACTGTTTATGTGAACAGGACCTGAGCTTCAGTTATAGGTCGCCATTGCTCTATACAATGAATGAAGACAAACTCTATTGACCTTGAGTCGAACAGCTGATTGGCGGTGATGCTGGTGTTAGCATCCTGCTCATCAGTAACTAACTAGAGCAGTCCCATTTTTCACCGAAAACCCTTTAAGAAATTACATTTATATTTTAGGTAGCAATATGATACACTTAAAAATAAATATCTTAGTAGATTTCCCTTGATTAAAATGCTGCCGCTGCCAGTTGTGTCACTCATGTTTCATCCAATTACTTCTATTAAATATCATGAGGCGTAGGCTTAATAAAACATGTAAGAGTATATGATTTATGATATTGGAGGTGTATAGAAACACACTGTTTTCTTCTAGAACACAATGTTTCCTCTAATCAGCTTCAGGGTGATAAATATTTTTGCATTGTATGGGCATTTTTATCAGCTCCTTGTACAGTAGAGAATCATTTTTGCAATGTTTGCACGTAACCTTTAATCACAAGGAGCATAAATTAGTAAATGATTAACACAATTCATAGGTCATCCAGATATTAAAGGGGCTTACCTGGAGACCTTAAACTAGTAACCATTTATCTTACAAGGAAACAACTCATTCACCATTATTATTTTCTTTACAAATGTGCACTGAATTGCCCAACCAGAACCTGGTCATGTGGTGGCAGAATCACATTTTCCTTCTACATGATGATGCACTGACACATCCCGCTGTGACTAAGGGCTGCCTCTCCATCCCATTTGTGTTGCTGCATCATCAAACCCATGACTGCAAGGCTTATGGCACTGTGACTGCTCCATTGCTAAGCAAGCCCCCTGCTTGATCCCTGCTCTCTTGGTAAGAGTGGTGGGCAGGCAAATGACATGTTGAGCCAAGGCTATAAGTTCTGTAAGTTCACCTGAGAAAAGGAGGTCAATGTGTGCTGTGATATGAGGGCAGTGAGTACCAGGGGCGTAGCTAGGATTCATGGGACCCCATAGCAAAAAACTGTATTGGGCTGTGGGGCCCTACACACTAACACACACACATATATATATATATATATTATATATATATATATATATATATATATATATATATATATATATATATATATATATATATATATATATATATATATATATGTGTGTGTGTGTTAGTGTGTAGGGCCCCACAGCCCAATACAGTTTTTTGTTATATATATTTATATATATAATATATTAAATAATTTGGTAATGTGGCAAAAAAAAAATCTCTTGTGGCCAGAGGCAGAATCCTGTGTGCAGCCACAACAGTGACTGGCAGAGGAGAAAGCCAATGTCTGCTTCTTCTGTCCATCCACTGGATTTAACTATAATAGCTAGTAGGAGCCTCATGGTTATATACATAGGTGCAGGAGCAGACCACCTTTTGCTTAACCTATTATGTACTGCAGTGTGTAAGTGACCCAGTGTTCTCTTACATGCTGCAACACAAACAAAGGGTTAATACAGAAGACAATTAGCTGTCTCCTTCACTACTCCTGCACTGATAACCCCTGACCTCTGCAGGAGCTCAGAGAACAGAGGTCAGAGGTTATCAGAGTAGTGAGGCAGAGAGCTGATTGTTAACCCTATTTTGTGTTGCAGCATGTAAGAGAACACTGGGTCACTTACACACTGCAGTACATAAGGGGTTTAACAAAATGACACAGGAGGCTCTAATCTTCCCTGGGCCCCTTCCCTCCACGGGCCCCATAGCAACCGCCCTTCCTGCTTCTATAGTAGCTATGCCACTGGTGAGTACCCCTTAAAGGAAATTTATTACGTCAAAAACATGTTTTACGATGAGGGAACCTTATTGAAAATAAATTAGAAGATTTGTTGTTGTTGTTTTTGATGGGAGGATGATAAGCAAGATGTCAGTCCTCTGTGATCATTTGCCATGAAATAGTTTGTAACTCTACCATATGCAACCACAACATTTTCATTGATTACTATCGTTATCATAGGCCCTCTGTGTTGGATCGGTAAGGTTAAAACTTTGGGATCCTCACCAATCAGCAGAGCAGAGGGACCGCAGTGATTTTTGGTCCACAGATGTTCTTGATGCATTGGTACATCCCAGCATAGCCAGGGACCTTCAGTAGCTGATCAGTGGAGTTTTTCCATTACACAGTTTAGTAGCACTGTCACTTTCAGACGATATGATTATGATTGAGTAATATTTGTGCTTGTTCTAGGATGTTCTAATGGAACTTCTTGAGCAATGTGCTGATGGACTGTGGAAAGCCGAGCGTTATGAACTGATTGCAGACATTTACAAGCTCATCATTCCCATCTATGAAAAGCGCAGAGATTTCGAGGTATTTCATACAGTTTTTGTCTGCATCTGAATTATATTTAATGAAACACTATTTTGAAACAAAATGTGGGAGGGAAAGAGTGGCATATTGGGAGAAGAAGGCAAGTTTGCTACTTTCATGTATTTACAAAAATATATGTAGACAGAAGCCCGGCACTCATCATATGGTTTTCTTTATTTAGTGCAAAATTACAGCACTATGTGTTTTGGCCCAGCATGGCCTTCATCAGCTTTGGCCAATAATATTGGCCTGTAATATTGATGCATTTGCAATAAATAAATGAAGAAAGCGATTTTGTTAGTGCCGAGCTTCTCTCTACATATCGCTGGTTTATTCTATCTCAAGCACCACCGACTGCTGGAGTGCCTTCCTCTCTCCATTACAAAAATATATAACACGATGAGCCCTACAAATATAACTGTTAGTTGAGATGGGAATACCCCTTTAACTGCAGAACTTTTATTTATGTTTTTTACTTTATAGAGGCTTGCTCATTTGTATGACACACTACATCGTGCCTATAGCAAGGTTACAGAGGTGATGCACACAGGCAAGAGGCTTCTGGGAACCTACTTTAGAGTGGCTTTCTTTGGACAGGTAAGATGACCTGATATTACATAGTTTTTGACAGTCATTTGCTTCGAGAAAATCTCCACTCAAATCTTTCCCCATGTTACATCTATTTGACACACGTCCAGGAATATTAACACTGTGCTTGACTGTACACTGTGTAGTTGTTGGTGCGTTTCTATGTCTGCCCAATAAAGAGCAAGATAACTCCCAATACCCTTTACTCATTTTCCATCAATGATTGCATCCCTTGTAAAAATGGCATTGATCTGAGCCAGCCACAGCTGTACACTATGAGGGAGTATTGTCATGTTGCTCTGGATTGTGGAAGGAACTGGGCAAGAAACAAGAAGCTGTAGCTTATGTTCCTTTATGATCTGTTGCCAGGACCTCTGCAACTTCTGTTCCTACATATTCATTTTCTGGTGCTAATAACTGGATAAATGCAAGAAAACAAAACTGAGTGACGTTCTTCTTCTTATTAATAGTTATGAACACAAAGTACAATGTATGTAGAAGTGCTCTGGTAAACATTTTTTTTTTTTGTGTTTCTTTTATATCATGTTTCTCTTTCAAGGCAGCGGTAAGTGATGTCAGGCTTGGTTGACCAGTTTTCCAGAGGTCTAATCTATGCTTTTGTGTTGTTTGCTAGAATGAGGTTGGCAGCATTTGCATTTCGTGCCACAGTCTGTTTGTAACGATTTCACTTCTCATCTGCACAGCTAAAAGTCCCATGTTTCTTGTATTTGTTATTAATGCATGCCCTGTAGAAATGTATGGCTGTAGAGTTGAGTGCCAGTTGTTAACCAGCCACACAAAGTCCGTAGACCGCTCACGGCTTCATTCAGTGGAAGTTTTTCATCCGGACTGTTTGTAAAACTGTTTGTCTTCGGGAAACGTCTGTGCAGTTCCTTTACAGAAAGCAATGCAAGTTTCATTTTATTCTGTTTATCCCTCTCTTACAATTTTATAGCAATACCAGTTTACAGACAGTGAAACAGATGTGGAGGTAAATTCACTGTTGTGTCCACCACTTAGGCTACACAACGACAGTAGTCGATATTGAAGATTGTGGCTTGATGTGGTTTTTTTATGATTAGTTCAGCATTTCATTCTCTTTCACCACATTGTTCTGTTTGCCTCCTTCCATCAGAGGAAGCGTTTTCTTTTCTTTCTTGGTGCAGTTAATCCTTTATGTTACTTTAGGATGTCCTCTTATTGAGATTGACACATGTCATGGCCACAAAGAGACCAATATTAGTAAACCATGCAGTGGACAGAGCGGTGCCCATTTATAGATGTATTAGCCTTGATGTGACCATTACATCCAGTATCCTATAAGGTTATTCTAGCGTCCTGCAGGCCAGAGTAAAATATGGCTTCCATAATGGAACCTACATGTATTTTCAGGAGCCCCAAATTTAAAACATCTTCAGGATCTTCCTGACTTAAACTCCTTTTGGCTCATATACAGCCATAGCAAATACAGATCCCCCCCACACACACTCATTGGGTGTTAAGTGGCTTATAATGCTGGCTATTAAGCAATGGAAACTTATTATTCTCTTATTTCCTGAGCAGAGCTGTAATATAAAGCCTAGGGGAGAAACAACACCATTGAAATCAACTTGCTGCTTGAACTAAAATGACTGACTGTTGTTTAGGCTTTTTGTTAAGACTAAAATTTAAAAAAACCTGATGATAAAAATAATAATGGCTGCCGTACACATGTTGTGTATTTGAACATAAAGATACAAGGGATTAACTCCAGGATTGGTGGTTGAAGTACAACCACCACTGTGCTTCACATTTCTGTTTAAGTTCTGTAATACTTCCATTCCCTTGATTTATTTTCCTCCATGTGATTGTATTCACATGATAAATGCATTCACTTTTCTTTGTGTGAGATTTTTTTTTTTTTTTTTTTTTTTTTTTTTTTTTTTACATATGTGCTTAGTTTCTCCACCTTGGATTGTACATGTTTGAGCATTTTATTCAATAAACTGCTTAATAAACGCAAATGTGTATCTCAGGGATTCTTTGAAGAAGAAGATGGAAAGGAATACATCTACAAGGAGCCTAAGCTTACACCACTTTCAGAAATCTCCCAGCGACTGCTTAAATTGTACTCTGACAAATTTGGTGCTGAAAATGTAAAAATGATCCAAGATTCTGGAAAGGTAAGGTCAGATGACTACAGAAAATGTTTGTCATTTTCTTCGATTAAATAAGTTTTTTTTTTTTCTGTACATGCGTATGTTTTTGTAAAAAATGAGCTTTTGGGTTTCCATTTAATTCCATTTAATTTTATTGACATTACAGTAATGATCAAAGTATGTCAACCATCTATTACCTTATTATAAAAATTGGATTAGAAACATAGCTTGGGTGTCCTGTGTAATCCACCTTACTACTACTACTACTACTACTACTACTGTCTTAAAGCATTACTATTTATTTAAAAACCATTGACATGTCAGCGTCTGGGCGTTGGGAGACCCACTGATCAGCTAAGCACTTCTCCTCTAAGCTCACTGTTCTCGCTGCAGAATAAGGGCTCCATGGACTTTCTATAGAATCCATCTTGTGCAGCAAGATTAGGAGATCAGTGAGCCGAGCACTTCTCCTGGCTTGTTCTGGCACTTAGAAGGCCTGACACTCCGGAAAAAAATATCCATTTATATTTACTGTATAAACTAGCAATAAAAATTAGCAAAATGTTCAAATGGTGCAAAATTTAAAAAGTATAGCCCAGATATCTAGTTGAGGTCGGTCAGCAGGGGAGGGGCAATGAAGTTTTGCTTGGGTCTACGACGTATTCTTTTAGGAAACCTCTGACATAATTTAGTGACATGCATAGGTTTTGATTGGTGGAGGGACTCTGCATCCAGACCTACAACAAGCGCTCAGCTAAGGATGGTGCAAGCTGTGCATACACAGATTTCCAAAAGAAACAATGTGCACATTATAGAAAGCCTATGCGACCTTCTGGCAATTCATACTTTGCCCACTCTTCTTCTTCTGCCCCCTGGTTTAAGAGATCATAAAAGGAGTCTCAGCACCCATCACTATCTCAGAGGTTCGTTACAACAGTAGTTTGGGATCCTTGTTGATTATCACGCATAATCACTCTAAGCTCCAAACAATCTGTTCCAAAGCAACCTTGTGTTACACACCAGCTCCCCCTGAGGTTTTAGAGATCTCTCCTTTGCTACTTGGTGCCTCCATTTCTCTTTTTAAGTTTTTGTAAATCAGGAACCAAATTTAATATGATGCCAGCTGGAAAACTACATCTCCCAGCATGCTGTGCACCTACATGATAAGCGGCAGGTCAAGGAGATCCTCAGGTGTCACTCCCTGGGGGTGCAGGTGGAACACTCAGTGTAGTAGACCCCCTTTACCAGCATCAGTGGAAATCTCTTCCTGAGCAAGGAGGAAGAAAAGGATGAGGGAAATGTGACCCCTCGCCGGACACACACTCCACCCCCTCTTTGGCTGCATTGTATCTACTGGAGGAGAGTGGCCTGCCCTGATGCATCCTCCTGGGCCTTGGCTGGCTGTGCCCTCAGGGAAGCCTGGGCGGATGTCCTTGGATGTGGTGACTGACTTGGAAGCTGGGAGTGCAGACTACTTCTGCAATCCCAGCAACTTTGAAAGGCTAATGGTAGGGGCTCTACCCATAGTGGGCACCAGTAACCCCTGCAGCAGCAGACAGCTCAGTATGTGAAAGGGGGATGCAGTCAATGATTCACAGCAAAGGCTAACCTCTGTCTTGGAAGTGGGCTGGGTTGCTAGCGCAAACCCGGCCCACTGCATAGATGGTGCACACATGCTTCATGTCTCCAATTGGAGGGGGGAAAGAGCAAGAATGGAAGCCCTGCTACCCATTTTTTTACGTCTAGAGGGGGATGAGTGACACAGGACAGGAAGAGCCCGTTATTACTACCTATTACAAATATATGTATAGATTGCTGCATACTATTTACTACTGCATTAATGATTTTGAGTGGAATACACCTTTAAATCCTCTTCATTATGTTCAGGTAAATCCAAAAGATCTGGACTCCAAATATGCCTACATCCAGGTTACACATGTCACTCCTTACTTTGAAGACAAAGAGCTGCAGGAACGGAAAACAGAGTTTGAGAAAACTCACAATATCCGTCGTTTTGTGTTTGAGATGCCGTTCACACTCTCCGGAAAGAGACAAGGCGGTGTGGAAGAGCAGTGGAAGCGGCGCACAATTCTTACTGGTAAATGTTTTATGAACTAACTGCAAGTTTGTATTTCTTACTTACTATTGGATCACTTCACTGATTTTATGGTTGCTTTATAAAAACCTGCCCAAATGCCACTCAGGTAAAGTGGTACCGCTGTTTTCAGAGCATAAATAATACTGTCTGAATGCAGTATAAACCCAGCCTCTTTGTATTTCAGAGGTATGCCTTGGCATACTACCAAAAATGCATGCAGATATGTACCTTGGCATAAGTTGTACTAAGCTCTTTGAGTTAAATGGACCAGACATAGGACTGTATATTAGTTTGGTCTATTAAACTCAATGGGCCTGTGGCAAGTGTCTGTGTGCCTTTTTGTCAGTATGCCGACATATACTTGCAAGTGAACGCAGCCTAAATCTATGGCTATATTCCACGGTTAGAAATTTTCATTTGTCACTTAATAAATAGGTATCTGGAAGAATCTACCTAAAATATCATTATTGCTGTATCTCACTGTGCAGTTTCTATTCTGTAAGGAAATTTGTAATCTTATTTTTCATTTGTAAAGCTCAAAAAGTATATCCCTTCGTTCTGTGAACCTTTATCTAGTTAACGGCTAATTTAATATGCCTGTTTATCTCTCTGTGCAGCTTTACATTGTTTCCCATATGTCAAGAAACGGATCCCTGTAATGTATCAACAACACACAGATCTCAACCCCATAGAGGTCGCCATTGATGAGATGAGTAAGAAAGTTGCCGAGCTCCGTCAGCTTTGCTCTTCTACAGAAGTAGACATGATCAAGTTACAGTTAAAACTACAGGGTAGCGTTAGTGTACAGGTGAGTTGTTATATAACAATAATAATAAAGGGAACCAATCAGCACAGTTTTATTGGTTATTGTGAAAAGCCCCCCTACTATGTCTGGAGTTCTTCTGTCAGTAACTTCTTATCCTAACAAAATGTCTTTTATGCCAGGGCGCTAGGCTGGGAATTATAAATTCACTGTATCCGAGTTTCACTGTAATATACATTTAGGAAGTATCTCCAATAATCAGGGTCCCTCACATTTAGTGGTCTTCCTTGACTTTTATTTCTTTTTCCAAAATTCCATTCGTTCGGCTGTGTGCAACAAACGCTGTGTCAAGCTAGAGCTTCTACCATCCTTCCCCTCTTACATGACTTTTCGCAAGGCAGGGCTTCCTTACTCATGTGCCTTGAGTAGGGAAGCTCCGCCTTCTGAAACGTTAAAGTCCCGCCTTCCGAAACGTTGCGTAACAGGGGAAGGACTGTCTGCTGTCTATGTTGGGACAGTCGATAAGTATGTTGGTGATGGCGGTGTTAAGCACCTATTACCCGGGGCGACATAGAGGAGCAAACGAAACTGTCAGTGCTTGTTTGCTCCTCCTTCCCCGCTTGCTGCTGCCGCTATTACACAAGGCGGCAGGAAGCGGGTAAGTGCAGGGGAGGTGCGGGGGGGGGGGGGGGGGGGGTGATTGCTATTCCACAGAGCCAGGGCAGCAGATCACTGCTATCACAGTCATTTGTCTTTCAACATGTTGAAAGACAAACGACAGCAACAATCAGCCGACATTGTTGCTGATAGTTGCCCTCTATTACACGGGATGATTATCGCCCGTAACGTTTAAATATGGCCGATAATCGTTCCATGTAACTTTATCACTACTAATTGTTGCCTCTTTCTTTTCTGCCCTAATTTACATTTCTGTGTTCCTCTATAGGTCAATGCTGGCCCCTTAGCATATGCAAGAGCATTTTTAGATGACACTAACACAAAGAAATATGCAGACAACAAGATAAAACAGTTAAAAGAAGTTTTCAGGTAAACAAAACATGATAACTATTAATGCTTAGTAAATGAATACATCAAATTACGTTTGGGCTGACCGGAAGAGGGTTTGCGTTTTAGTTTTTATATATTTTTTTAATACATAGATTATCTGAACATTGTTGGCCATTGTATCTAAAGCTACAGACAATATCTAGTTCTGTCATATCATCAGCACAGAGGGTCATTTGTGAAAGTCTATTTCAGAATGGATGGTGTGGACTGGTATCATGTCCAGGCATCATCTCTATGGTGTTTGTAAATTCAGCACATGGTAAAAGTTCTGTTTTTAGGTTTTTGGTCAATGCTTTATATTTTTTTCTTAGGCAATTTGTTGAAGCATGCGGTCAAGCCTTGTGTGTTAATGAAAGACTCATAAAAGAAAATCAGTTTGAGTATCAGGAAGAAATGAAAGCGAACTACAGGGAGATGGTCAAAGAACTGTCCGAAATAATGCATGAGCAGGTATGTATAGAATATTCTAATTCTTCATCATGCTCCAGAGCCTGTGCCCAGATTATTCCTGCAGCCATATCTACTTAGGGATATGTAGGAATAATTCTCTGAAACCCATATTTTTACCATTACTGGTCAGTCAAAATGATTATAAAATGTTTGAAAAAGTTTAGATGATACAACAGAAAGAAGGCTTACTGCCCCAAATTTACTTTTTTTTTTGGGGGGGGGGGGGAGGGTAGGGGGGAGATGACATTCATATTTTTCTTTTAAAAAACTGCTAGCTATGTTTACCTATAGGCTTGAAGAGGACCTACTGCTCCACAGATTTAGGCCCTCCTGTTCCCTAGCTGCATGCCTTTAGTATCATCCCTGTTATTCTACCAGGGGCCCAGATAACCAAGGATCGGTTATCTCAGTTCAGTTCTCAGTGGGAAGCGAAGTAGTGACTGCACCCTTGGCTGCATAGGCATTCATCAGAAACACCCACAGCTAGGCAAAACTTCAGTTACTACAGCCTTTTATTTTCTCATTGTTGATTGTAGTTGCAAGCTGAAAAATAGCTAAAATAGCATAAACATCCGATCCAAACAGTAAATCTCAAGCTGTTTGGGTATGTTCACATTGAGTAATTCAGGCGAAATTCCGCCTGTCTCAGTGTGTCATAGCCTGTCTATGGGAGAGTGGGCGCTCCTCCACTTTTGTCTCAAAAAAGTGACGTGAGCGTCGGCAGCGGAGGAGTGCACGCTCTCCCATAGACTGGCTATGACACAATTAGACAGGCGGGGTTCTGCCACGGAATTCCGCCTGAATTACTCAATGTGAACATATCCTTTGTGAATCTGTAGATAGAGCTTGCAAGCTAATGATATCCTGTTATTACAGCAGCCCTGTGTAAAAGGGAATGTGACCACAGCAGTGGACTAACAAGAAAGAAGGGAGGGTGGGGAAGTAGCAACTGCGGTGACGTTTTTATTTTCTATTATTATTATTATTATTATTATTATTATTATTATTATTATTATTATTATGGTTAGGCATCTGACTGCTATCTTCCACAACTCTTTCTGATTAATATGCTCTTTCAACTCTTGTAAACATCTTATCATATTTCTGTGGAGAAAGAGATGAAAGGTTTCCAGTCACGTGGCTCAAGTTACAGGCTGGATTGTAACCTGTATAATTCTCTGCTTCCAATGAACAGTTGCTCTTAAAGAGTTTTCTGACATTCCCGATTGTGTGGATGGTTGACCTGATCTCTAGCTAAATAGCTTTCTTCTTCCCACACAGTTAAGGTGGAATTGGTCTTTATGATTTATGACATTTTTTATGATGTAAAACAAATTGCAGCATATTAAGTGTAAAAGCTGGAAAGTGTCTGCTGGCCATGTGATGATATCAAACATTCATATGTCATCCTTTTATCAGTGAAGAATACCTACTTTATTGATCTAATAAGTAACAAGCTGTTTTTTTCTTCTTTTTGTGCACACATGAGCAGATGGGATGGTAATATAAGCTGGTTTTGTTATGATCTGTGCATGTTTTCTGCTCCATATATTTGTAAGCTTCTGGTGCAGTGTTCTTGTGAAAGAAAGACGCAGAATGTGGTTTACACATAAAATACAAAGTGTATACAGTCTAAACATGGTGATTGGTAATAGTTATTAAAAAAAAAAAAGTGGATATTGCAAGAATAAAGACGTATATGAGAGTTGATTTTACTTGCAAACACTTGTGTAGAAAGTAGTGCATGTGCTATAGGGGGCCAGAATATTAGGTCTGGTTTTTACCGTGTTAAATTAAGGTATATTGGTCAAAGTTTGTATATTTTAATGTAAGTGATTCGGAAATAACTGAGCACATGTAAAGCCCATATTTACTAATATACTTGGTGCAGGAGGTGGATCATCTTGCTCTTGTGTTTACCACCCTTTCATCAATCTTGGCTCCATGAATCAGGTTTCAAAGACAGAATTTGTAAAAGCAAGTATGTTGGGTGTATGGGGGGAGATATATCAAGCAGTCTTAGGGCCCAATTATCGCAGAATCAGGTAGATAGCTCCCCGTGTAATAGGGATAGCTGTACATCACTCCATGTAATAGGAGATGCCCTGCCAACAGCTGGTGAAAGCAAGAGCTGCACGGGCATTGCTAACAATGCCTATGCAGCCCTGGCCGCACAATTATTGAGCCATGTAGTAGGCTGGGTAAGTGAGTCTTCATCTAGCAGATCGGCACCTGCTTACCCCGCGCATTGGGCTTTCTAATATGGTTTTACAGTAGGAATGTTCTTTTGCAGCTCAGCTTTCAGCTCAGTATCCCCCTGCACTGCATGGCACCTGCATAGAAGGTGGGCAGCGTCCTGCAAACAGTTCATTACATAGACAGGCACAGCTAAGAGGTGCTTAAGAACAAAGCCAGTTTATAAAAGAATTATCACTGATACAGCAGCGCTGAAAGGATCACACGCTTTTTAGGGTTGATAGATTCACATTTACTGAGCTGAACTAGAAAAATTATCTCTGGTTGCTATGGCCAATGTCTGTCCTTAGAAATCAAGACGAATTACAATACAGTATATAAAAATTATTGTTATACAGTGAAAAATGTGATACTATCATTTAAAAATAAAACATAAAATCCTTTTGATATGTTAAAAAAGTTATGATCGGTCAGGGTCTGGGTGTTCAGATCCCCACCAATCACTAGAATTAGCAAGAGAAGCACTTAGCTGAGCACTTCCCTCCCCAGCTTGCTGCTCTCCCCATCTCATTGCTCCATAGACTTCCTATAGAATTCATCTTCCGCAGCAACAAGGGGATAGAAGCACTTAGCCGAATAATTCCCTCACCTGGTTCCATCGATCGATGGAGGCTTGAACACCTAGCCCCCAACTGAACAAAACTTTTCAATGACTGTGACATTTCAGAAGTTTTTTAAATTAATAGGAATGCTTTTTTGTACACAAAACTATAAAGTTCTTTTATATTCAGGAAGAATTATATTAAAAAATACAAGAAGACCCTCTGGCATGCTGCTTCTATATTGTGTGTACAAATCACTTCTTTCTGTGTTGCTGTCTTCCTTTGGTATTGTTTTCTGTTTTTTGTTGGGTTTTTGTTTTTTATCCATTAAAAAAATTTCCTTTTTTTCCCCCTACCCCTTAGATTTGGTGCGGAGAAGAGAAGATCAGTGTTATACCGAATTCACTTCACATTTTTAATGCCATAAGCGGAACTCCTACAAGCACAACTGTACAAGGAATGACAAACTCCTCATCCATTGCATGAAAGTCCTTCTTCATTTCACATTGATGCCTCATATATGGCTAACTCAGGATGCTTTCCAGAGCCCATGGTCCTCTAAGAATGGACGATCATTTCCATCCACCCACTGCTTCACTAGAGGGGTTTAGCAAGCCAAACCGACTATTGTGGTAGGAGGAGCAGGGATGACTTTTATTTTCTTCATTTGGCAATATCGACTATTTTCAACACTAAAGAGAAAAAGTTTATTGACTATTTTTGATGCTGTATAGATGAACTGTTCCCGAACAAAGCATAAGGAATAGCACAGTAGGTCTTGGGTAGGAGATGTCTGGGAATGTACAGTATATAATACAGATGTTACACTAAAGTTTACATGTTAGCTTTGCGCCCAAGCACACTTTGCAGTCTTAAGATAATCAATGCGCTTTTCTTTTCTTCGCCATTTTAAATTGCCTTTAAACACACTTTTTCCGGCATTACTTTTTGCCTGACTGGAATTTTTTTCCCTGCAACTTGGTGATTTTATGAACTCTGAATGTTTGTTTGTATTAAGGATTGTCTATTTTTGTCTTTGATCTTCCAACAACATCCGCTAGAAACCACACATGACATGAAACTTTCCCCTCTGCACAAACCCACAAGTCCGTCCTGCATAGCTGTCATAGCTTAGTTGGAATGTACATATTGTTAATTGATGCAGATCATTCTTTCTGTACATAAATGTGTTACATTTCTATGCATTTTTTAATGTTCATGGCTGAACTCTTTTATTGTGACAAATATTGTGCTTATTCATTTTACCTGCTATATATTTTTGTCTTTACAATTTATTCTTGTACAGAAATGAGTGCAATACAAAGATGTATACAGTCTTTGCTATGTTAGGTTTATACACTGTTTAAAAAACAAAAGCCTTTTTTTGCCAAAGCAAAGAGTATGTATTGGTGGTTATGATACTGTGGTAAATGGTGGTGTTATTTAAAGCTTTGATCATATTGTTCTTTCAAAATATTAATTTAGTAATTTTATATTGGGGGAGGGGGTGAATAAAAATTTTTAATTTTATTTAACTGGAAACACTGTTCTGCTGTAATTAACATTCTGTACTACATATGTATTAAAGGAAATGGCTAATTTTTGTGTTGGTGTGGTTTTTCTTGTTTTTCCTCAAGATTGTTCGGCTAGGATTGCAGGCCATCTCTACTGTCGTGGGCTAGGTTCACACCATGTAAAAACTGTAACTGTAAAAAATTCCACTTTTAGAACAATGGCATTATTTCCAAAATAGCGGATGTAATTTGCGCATTGACAACCGTTGTTATGAAAAATGGCCATCATTTTTTCATAGTGTGAATCTAGCCTTAAAGTATATCTGTAATTTCAAATAACTTTTACATAAAACAGATATAAGATCTAGGCAAACTACCTTTCTTCTCCTGTTTTCTCTACTCCCCCCTCCGTAACTGTCTGCAAATTTGCGACAGTTACGGATGGGGAAGTAATGTCATGGATTTGTTCCCCACCCGGTCAGTATGATGTCAGTATCATGCTGGCAGCAGGAAAACTCAGAGTTTGCCCGCTGCCACCATGATACTGACACACCGGGTGCGGAAAGAATCCATGACATTCCTTCCCTGTCCGTAACTGTCGCAAATTTGCGGACATGTAAATGCCCCCTTAAGAACATAATTCACATGTTAGAATGCCATTTGTTGGTCTGAAAACTTCTGAAGGTTTCCTACGGTGAGGTAGGATTGCAGGATCTTGTTTGTACTGTCTATATAGTGTATAGAATATAGCGTTTGCAGGGTTGTAACCTGGGGGAAATGTTGTATACTAGTGATACCATGGTCAGATATAGTGCTCCTCCTCATGTACACACACACAGGGACAGCACATCCTTAAAAGTCACCTGAAGTGACAGTTACACTTTAAAGCGACTCTGTACCCACTGATCCTACTGATTATCTGAGGTGCTGTCTCCTGGTATGAAAAACAAAGTTTACTGGAGTATATGCCGTGTCTAAGAGGCGGGACCGAGAGCGTTCGTGCCCAGGGGAAGCGCCGCCTGTGTGGTCTTGGGCTCGCCTCCCCCTGCCTTTCGTTCCGCCCTCTGCGCCATGGTTGCCGGGTCAGCGACGCCTCCGTGGTGAGTCCCTGCACGCCTCCCATGCCTGTGTGCGGCCAACCCGCCCCCCAACACCCCCAACCCTCTGTTTACATCGCGCAGGCGCAATGACCAACTAGACTGGGATACATTCACACCTGCGCACAACGGAAGCCGAGAAGAGGACACAGGGACACACCACAGAGGCGGCGCTGACCCGGCAACCATGGCGCAGAGGGTGGGCTGAGGGCGGAACGAAAGGCAGGGGGAGGCGAGCCCAAGACCACACAGGCAGCGCTTCCCCTGGGCACGAACGCTCTCGGCCCGCCTCTTAGACACGGCACATACTCCAGTAAACTTTCTTTTTCAGCCGAAAGAAAGTACAAACGGGGGACAAACATACCAGGAGACAGCACTTCAGATAAGCTACAAGCAGGTATAAGTAGTTGGGGGGGGGGGGGAAATCAGTGGGTACAGAGTCGCTTTAAATACCACTGGGTTGCTATAAACTGCTGATACCCTAAATTCTTGCGAGTGTATTAAGGGTTATTCAAGTCAATATATAGCATGCTAGTCAATATAAAGCAAATCACCATCCAAAACACAGGAGACGTTTAAAAGAAAAACTGCTACACCACTGTCCACATTATTTCTGAGCCATCTGTCAGGTATATGAACAGTCTACTATGTATAGGGCCCATATAGATTAGATGACCTGAATTGTACTGGCCAATAGATCAGGCACAGTGTGAAAAAAAACAAACTGTACAGCCTAGTACACCATGAAAAATGCCTGGCTATATAGTATAGTAATTTTTATAGCGAATTACACTTCTATGTACCAGGGCCGTCTTTCCCATTGGGCAGGGTAGGCGGCTGCCCGGGGGCCTATGACTCATGGGGGGCCCCAGTGGCAGTCGCCTACCCTGCAGAAAGGGAAAGACCAGGGGCGGGCTGGGCCGGGGGGCATGTGCCCCCCGGGCCGGTCTTCCTCACCATTGAGTGGTGCAGTAGTTGAGACTGAGAGAATAGTACGGCCGCCCGCCGCGCTATTCCCTCAGTCTCTTCCGGGCCTCAGTGATCCCCCAGGAGCACGCAGGCACGTCTGCAGGAAACTACATCAGGTTCCCAGCAGTGCCGTCACTTCCCTGACACGCCGCTGAGGACCTGAGAGTGGAGAGAGGAGCCACCGTGCTGCAGCAGCAGGGAGAAGCTGCTGCAGACTGAAGGTCCGGCCCGAGGAGAGGTGAGTTGTATTTTTGTGGCCATGTGGCCACACCGGTGGGGGGCTATTCTATAAGGGGGGGGTGCACAGGGGGGGGGGGGCTATTCTACATAGGGGGAGATATACAGGGGGGCTATTCTACATAGGGGGAGATATACAGGGGGGCTATTCTATAAGGGGGGATGCACAGGGGGGGCTATTCTACATAGGGGGAGATATACAGGGGGGCTATTCTACATAGGGGGTGCATGGGGAGGCTATTCTATAAGGGGGATGTACAGGGGGGGCTATTCTACATAGGGGGAGATATACAGGGGGGCTATTCTACATAGGGGGTGCATGGGGGGTGCTATTCTATAAGGGGGGATGCACAGGGGGCCTATTCTACATAGTGGGGATGCACGTGGGGGGGGGGGCTATTCTATATGGGGAGATGCACAGGGGGGCTATTCTATATGGGGGGGATGCACAGGGGGGCTATTCTATTTCTTTTTCCCCACATGGGGCTGCACAGCACAAGGTTAGGGGGAGGGGGATGCGGGGACTTGATCTTGGGTGGGGGGGCCCAGTCCACAGCTGTGCCCAGGGGCCCATAGTTTTGTTAAGACGACCCTGCTAGGTACTGGGGTAGAGGATAGAAGCTGTGCTGTTTTCCACCAAGTGTTTGTGGAGCAGGATACACTGAAATCTGTAGAGACTAGAATCACGTGTAGGTTTTGCGCTAAACACAGGTGTTGATTTAAAAAAAAAAAAATAATTATCTGACTTTCCATATAGTTTACATTTACTAGGTTATTGCAGAGCACATGAAGTGAAAGATTGTGTAGCCTTATCATGACATTAGTACTTTGAAGTACTTCATTACCTAAAATCCAATATAGCCCTTTGTACATGTTTACTGTGACTAAAGGCTTTAAGTGATAAACCTTGGTCAAAGATTTCTTTTCACCTCATAAATGAAGACATGTCTGATATTGGGAAGATGTGCAGTATAATTTAATGCTTTCTGCATTTTATGGTATTTTGTCTGCACAATGCATTAGCAACAACAACAAATATTTGTAAGGGGTTATAAAGTGGTTCCATACAGCCTGCCTGAAGCTCGCATGTGTTTGGGAGGCTAAGGTTTTGCAACTCTGTTCCATTGAAGTAAATGGAGCTTAATTGCAAACCACACCTGAACTGGAGACAAGAGTTGTGTTGTCTCTGGAAGAAAGTGGCCTAGGTGGATAACCCCTTTAAGTAGACCTCCAGGGTTCTGGCTCTATTTATACTGTGAAAAATTTGTTATTAGGCAAATCAAACCTACGGCTACCTTATATATGTATACACCATATTCTGTTAAAACTGGCAGTAAAGATGTTGTATGGATTTTTTTCAGCTGTTTTTTATGGCTGAAAATAACAGACAAAAATGGTGTTTATCAAATATTAGGCCAACGAGTCTCACTGATGGTGCGTTTACACAGACAGATTTATCTGACAGATCTTTAAAGCAAAAACCAGGAACAGACTATAAAAAGGGATCAGGTCATAAAGGAAAGACTGGGATCTATCCTCTT